>NC_136492.1:71182644-71297644 GCF_053919585.1 Euprymna scolopes
TAAATGTGTTAAAGACGAAACTCATCAGATTCCAAATCTATGTACCATTGGGAAAGCGATTAAAAATGTATGTGAAACGAAACTGATCAGATTTCGAATCTTCGTATCAGTGGAAGATAAAAAGCTGGGAGGAGTACTCTATGAAAAGTTACATAGTTACATATTTTATGTGCATTTGTAGAAAGCGATCAAAAAATGTAAGTGGCGCAAGGTAAGTAAATAAATTTAAAATTAAAAAGGAAAGGGGTTTAAGAGGAAACAAATCAGGTTTTACGTCTATGTACTATCGGGCGAAGCAATTAAAAATGTATGTGAGCGAAGATAATTTAATTGCGAATCTTTGTATAAAATAGGCAAAAACGTATATGGATGGAACTAATCAGGTTTCAAATTGTGCTCCTAAATTATTAAATTATTATGACGTGTTAGAGTGTAGCATCCTTTTCTTTGCTTTATTATATTAAAATTCTTCGTACAGGTTTATCATGCGCGAATTTGACTATTCTTGGCTTTGTAAAACTCCAGAGTGATGGTGATATAAAACATGGGTAAAAATGCCTTAAAGGGATTGCCATGTTCTGTAAGTCTTTTACTTAATTCTCGTTGGCTTTACCTACATATATTTGATGACAATTAGTGCAGGGAATGGAGTATATTCCGTTAATGCATGTGGGGCTTTGGATGTGCACTTTGTGGTCTTCAGTATATAAGCTTAAGTAAATGACGTGGTTGTTACTGGACGCATTCCTGATTAGTCCAGTGTATTACAGATTATATATATATATATATATATATATATATATATATATATATATATATACACATATTAAATTGTAATTCAATGAATTTCAAAAAACTCTCATTGAAATGAAATGAAGTGGTTGAGTTTCATATCAAAGAATTTTTATTATTCTAAGCTAGACAAAGAATGTTTTAGAAAATTAATCACCTTAACCTATAGGGTTTCGATGTCTACCATCTCATCAGAGGAGAGAAAATATTAGCAAATAGTTATAAAGGTATGCACCCTATTTGCTAAAGTCAGTGAGACATGGAAAGTCAAAGCGAAAATAATACATTTATCAGAAGTCCTGTAGCCGGAGGATTCGTAGAAAAAGGATATGAATGTTTTTGTTGATCCAACTTGCTTGATAAAATCCATATTATAGTTCTTTACATCCGTTTGGTAACAATTTCCAAGCTATATACTGGGTAATCCGCGTAGCTGTGTATATATCCGAATCGGGCAAGTGCTTGTTTAAATTTGTTTTGGGTCCAACGATAATAAATTCAAAGTCTGGTGGAAACCTTTTCATTAGAGGTTTATATTATTTTTAGTGGGGCGAAGTGTTAGGAGAGCAGGTAGTGGTAAGTGGTAGAAGGTGGGGTGAGACATATGTGCATATTCATCCTAATATATACATGAACACACATATACAAACACACACATACACACAATATCCATATATACATATACATACAAATACACATACACACACATATATATACATATACACACACATATATATAAACATATATATATATACACATATACATACATATACACACATAAACATACATACATCTATATAAATAGATATCTCTTCAAGTAGAATCCAAGAATCATAAAGTTTGACTGGTCGCTTAATTGAGGTCAGGTCGTGTACAAGATATAGGGACTTGGTTCGGGGGGGGATAGGAGGAGTAACAAGAAGAATATAGAGATAAGAACAAAAACCAAAATTAACTAAAAGTAAAAACATGGGCCAAATATAAAATTAAAACAAAGATATGGGCCTAAACCGTAAAAGGAATAATTCTTTTTTTCCGGATTTTTCCTAGTTTCGTCTCAAACCTCCTTGTCAATTTAAATCGTATTTGTTCTGTCAACTCAAGTTATATATACTGCCCATGAGGTACTAATTATTATTAATTTATATGTATCTATATTTCCCTTAGAAAGAGGATTGACATAAAGTTTAGAATATACTAATGTTTATGAGCCAATTGGGAAATTAAATCTAATATTATTGATGGGACGTTTTATCTTTATTTTATAGTCCTTACGGTAATAGTTCAATGCTAAATACGTTAAAACAAAGGTAAAAAAGTACTGATAATACCTTACTGAAAAACGTTTAAAATTAGTAATATCCATAACCTTATGCTATTTAATAATATTTAACTGGGGAAATTTTCTACAGCTGCATTTCAATATATACAAAGTTATCTATAAATACTTGAATACATATACATACAATCATACATATATACACACACACATACGTATATATATATATATATATATATATATATATATATATATATATATATATATATACCTACACATAGCATATACATACACACCCACGTACACATGCATGAACGCGTACAATATATATTTTTACATACTCGCACCCATACAGTTAATACACACATACGCTCACTTATTCTATATATACTTACATCTAAGCCCATATATACCCACATATGACACGTGTTCAATATATACCCAGATATACCCTCATATACACAAAAAATATATTTAGACATAAAAAATGTATACCATTATTTAACATCATTAATTATAAAAATAATTAGTGTAAGTAACTTACCTAAGTTTATCATAGGTATTTTTTATTCTTTAACCGCCACTCTGCTAATTTAACATTAATAAGATGAAAAACGTGGGGTTGTGTAACTATGGTTATAGAATTTAATTAAACTAGTACCGACAGGGATGACGCATCAATGAGTATAGTTCTTTCTTGTTTATACGTACGGATCTAGAGATTACCTTGCAATGGGGAATTTTTGCTCCTTTTCTGGTTAGTAGATGGGGACGGAGTTTTAAATTCTTTAATTAGGAAGCTACATATTTTTGGAAATACTATTAGTATTAGATCTTAGAGTGCAAATTACGTGTAGGAGATTTAAAGTATGTTAATGTGCTTATAGTAAGGCTCTACTTAACATGTGCATATATACAAAAAGAGAAGGTTATTTTATGTGTTAAAAGAGGTGATTAAGAACCTATATTTAGAAAATGAACATTATTATATTAGAAAGTAATTGGTTAGATTTTAGTCAAGACTGACGTGTATTTAGTACTTTGTCATTACCTATTTCTCAATTATACCGAGAGTGTATGTTATTTTATTTTAAGATGGCTGTATTTAAATTTTTTCTTGTGTTTACATCTGGACACTAGCTCGTTCTTGGTATTTATTATGGGTTTATTGAAGGTTATGATGTTAACTGCCTCGGATATACAAAGATTGCAAAACTTATCCCCTGAGGCATATGATCTAGATTTATTCAGTATTCTCCATTTAATTGAATATGGAATGTTCTTGTCCTCTAGGCTGTTGATTAATTTAGTTAAAGATGTACTATTATTGTCATTGTTTTGAGATCTTTCATTTCTGAAGGAATGAACGTGGTTTGAGATTCTTATTTTTATTAAGCTTGAAGATGCACCTATATACGTGAATGTTTTCCTTGTTTAATTACTGTTTATTTGTTCATCGGTCCCATTTCTACTGAGTCCTATATTGGGGGGCTGGGCAAAGATGGGGCATGGGGATCCATAGCCTTGGTTCTGGTTAGTTCTAAACTGGTCTTCACTGTGAATTATATTATTGGATACGTTAGCCTGGCTGTTGTTTCTGTTGTTATTATTATTCGAGCCCTCAACATATGTTTCCCTATATATGTTTGCGTTCTGAACGCTTCGACTATGTTCATTGTTTTCCTCGTTTGATTGGTTGTTTTTATGTTTTGGTAATTGCGTGATAGTGCAGGCGTATACCACGTCTTTGTGTATGCAATCGTTATCAAGGGGGCATTCATTTTTATTTAGGCAGTTACATTTGTTACTAGGTATTTGGTCAATTGGTATATCCAGCGCTTTTTTAATTTTCCTGTTATTTGTTGAAATTATTGTCTGTGCTAGATTAGGCATTGTGGAGTATGAGATTTTTATGGAGTTTTTGTTTAATATGGTACTATACTTATGAGGTTATCTAAAGGATTTTTCCACTATTCTGAAAAATTCTTTTGGAATGTTCGTTTTTACATTGGAGCTGAAAGGAGGATTAAACCAAATGGCATTCTTACGTCTTACTTTTCTCTTCTTATTAAATTGTTTTTGATTTGGGATTGGGCTGGTGGCTGTGTATTTAGTGAGGAAATTTGTATTGTTAGGAACATTTTGGCTTATTCTGTTGCTGTTATTTTTTATTGTCATATTATGAGTAATTACTGAGTGTAGTTTTATCGCTAAATGGTGTTTTTTGTTATATTCTATGCGTTATTTATATCCTAAATTCCTTAAGCATTATTGTAGAATGTTGATACCTGGTCAAAGGCTTTTTTGTCAGCTGATAGATTTGATATTCTTTTGGAGATAGATGGAACTATTGATTTGATTATTGACTTTGGGTGATTAGATTGTTTGTGTAGAATATCAAATCTATAAGTATCGAAACTCGAACACATTCGTACTTAAAGACAGCTTTTCTATCTTATAGATAAAAAAGAATACTTTTACAAGTGAATATTTTACGTTACACCCGTAATGGGAGATAATAAAATTTGAGCAAATCATTTTTTCTTTAAAAAAAAAACGGATTTATTAGAATCTGGAGACATAGCTTTGTGATAGAGCATTCGCCTACACATCGAATGATTCCCTGTTCAAGCCTGGGTGTACCTCAATATTTTCGTTTAATTTTTCTTATTAATCAGTTCAATTTATAATAGAAGAGGTGCCATTTAAAATCGCCACAAATCATTTCTCCTTTCCATATTATAAAACTAATCATTAATCAGAAGGGAACTGTACAGGGTATTGATTGTCAAGCACAAATGTCAGTTGACGTGATATTGAAAACAAACACAATATAGTTTGTTTATTAAAATTATCATTATTTATTTATTTATTTATTTATTTATTTATTTATTGCAAATTAGTCCACCGGGCATAGTAATTCAAAATGATCAATAAAATATTGGTTCTATAATAATTCATACGCAATCTGAATAAATAAACATTTCATGTTTAAGCATATTGTACGACCGTGGAACGCCGGAATGTCAACTAGTACAATATGCTTAAACATGATATATATATATATATATATATATATATATATATATATATATAATATGATATAGTAATATATAGATATATAATATATAATGATATATATATATACATATATAACATGATATAATATTATATAGATATAATAATAATAATAATAATAATAATAATAATAATAATAATAACATTAATAATAATATATATATATATAATATATGTTGATATATGGAAAATAAAGAGCATAGATAAAATAAACAAAACATTCAAGAATTGGAAAACATAAAATAAAGAAGAAATAGAAGCACACTAATTGTGAAAACTGACTGCATTTCATTTCTAACGATGCAAAACGAAACTCCTTAGCGGAACGGGCCATTAAAAGTGGCTCGCGTGATATTGCCAATTTGCCTCCGTTCATTACAGTTGTGCAGTTAATATTTTCACAAATCCACAATGATTTAGATTGTCTAGAATACTGACAAATAATGCATCGATCAGCAGAACACAATCAACAATATGATCAAGCAAAAATTAGTTTTATCACGACAGCTGTAGCGATTAAAGAGATTGAAAACTTTTAAGTGGTGTTTCTACAATTTGTACAAAGATTTGCTTTTGTCAGGGTTTTACTGAAGAAGTCTATGTTCTTTTTGTTTAGTCTATTGCGCCATATTACTTGTTTGCCTTTTCTGATTAAATCTTTCGTAGATTCTCGTGTAAATCTGTTGCAATATATTTAGTGTATAAGGAAGACAGTTATTAACGTATCTCATCGCATGAAGATAAACAATTTCGTAAAGTGGAGAGAGTTAAACAAGCTCCCTTTTAAGGACGTGTTTCTAACAGAAATTGCTTTGTCAGCCTTGTCGGCATTCCCCGGTGAAGATGCCTTAGGCAATAAGCAATGTATTTACCCGCCCTAGTAGCCCGAAGGTCTATTAGTTAAATAGCTAAGTCCGAGAGTTGGGGGTCATTGAAATGGGCCAGTAACTGTCGGGCTGGTTGTCAAGAAATCTCGACTGCTGTATTTCTACCCAAGTCTCCCTCACCTTGAACCACTAGTCCCCCACACAAAAAAAAAGAATGAAGCGGTTATGACCACAACGATTTGGACAATTACTTTTATAATCATAAGTGATAAAAACTAATTAATCATATTACAAAATCGCTTTATAAAATATATGGAATAAATTTGAATTATTCAATAATATCTTGGTGTAACTATTCGGTCTTTCGCTGAAAGTCAACTTTGCTAACTTGACACTGGCTAAATTTATTCTTTACACGATAAACTCGTCTTTAACTAGACTTTTGCTATGATCTTTTTTGCTTGGGGCAACTATATTCTTTTTGCTTTTAGACTGATACGACATTGAAGAATTTTTACTTAACTTCATTGATTCAGCATTGATTAAGCGATTGGTGTGAATACAGTGGTATTTATTCATGTATTATATTAAATCAAGGCTTGACCCCCTAAATCAATTTTCTACTCTCATTCACCTTTATTTATAAGGTTTTCAAATTATATATGCTGCATTTCTTTTTCATGGATGTCAATCACACACTTTATAATAATATGACAAACACTAAAATACCATATGCATGCATATTAAGAAATGAAGTTTTATAAATACTTTAGATTTGCTTATATATCTAATAAGAGTAATCATGTTCCTCAGTTAGTATGACAAAGACCATTTTGTCATCTTAGGGATGACAGATGACACGCGCTGATGGTGTGCTAAAATTGAAGATGTTTTGCGCAGAGCCAATCTCACTCTCTCGTCTTTAGCAGCCTGACCCAGCTGCAGGACAAGGACAACTGTAAGCCAGGTTCTATGGAAAACTTGCCGAAATATCCGACGTCCTCTTATATGCGTCGTTTTGTATTCGCAAATGGTTACATATCTTGTGCATTCTAGGCTCGACGTTTTTTTTAATTTCCGTGATGTAACGACAACAGGTGTTTCAACTTGATTTTGCCGAATCTACGCGGTTGTATCTACAATGAGCTAGAAGATCCGAAAATTAAGAAAAGTTTAATGATATCCCTATTAAGCTAGTCTACAACACTAAATAATGCTTTTCTTTTTATCATTTTAAAATGTTTCCTGCTTGGTGCGGATTCTAAATGGTAATATATATTGATTAATTGAAGGGGGGATTAAACTGATATTTATTTAACTAACTATTCGTAAATTAATAGTCTAATCAATTTCGAGACAGACGCAGTAACTTCTAGAAATTATTTAGGACATCTGTGTATAAAAAGGAAACATAATTGATATTATTTGGATTAGTCGGGCTACTCTTCTCATCTTGACCTATTTTCACAACGTTTCGGTCGATCCAACCTTTGACCTTCTTCAGGTGTATCTTGTCGAACTTGTGAATGGTCCGCCAGAACACGTGGCGCAGTGGTTAGATTACTTGGGGAAATCAGTTGTAAAATTGATATTCTCATGAAGGGTGAAGGTTCAATTCTTAGTGTGAGTGACCAAAAAATACAATTGCAAATTACTTTGCCCCTCTATCCAGTCATGGTTGACGAAACAAGAACATGTTGCCACTATTAAATAATTAAAGAGTTCCTTTCGAAATTCCGTCAAAATTCCCGACTTCGACAGAAACATTCCCGAGTTCCGAGATACACTGACTTGTGAAGTTACATCGACCGAAACGTTGTGAAAATGACACTCAAAAAGATAACAGTAGCTTGCTGAAGCCAAACAATACGATTAACCAATCCTCATCTTAAAAATTCAGAAACGCAAGAAAAAAAAAAGGTTTAATTTTAGAAGAATCAATGAACGTAATAGTTCGTGAATAAAAACAACATGGGTAGAAGATTTCTATGCAAGTACTTTAAGTCTAATCCGTAGTTAATTTCTTTTTCTTTTTTCTAAAATGTTCCACTTATGAATGCTGCGTTTCTTTGTAAGGGTAAACCGCACAGAAAATATACAAATGAGATACTTTAATCAAAATGAAATATTTATAAACCCTGACTAACATCACATTCAAGGAGCAATGCTTCTGGCAGAAGAGAAAGTAATGCTGTTTTCTAGATATGGATTTTATCCATCGTACACTCATCATTGGCCGGTATTTGACCTTGAACTGATGTTTTGAAATGGTATATATTTTACGCTCCTTATGCCAATATTATTCATACCTTGTCTGGAGCAATTTGCATGAAAGTGTAAAATATGTACGCTAACCAAGTTATATCTATAGCATAAGGAAAGAAACAGGAAAAAATATATGTCGCATTAAAATATATCCAGTAACTGACGTGCGTTTTATTCGAAAATCCTCCTGGAGCCCTTGTATAAAAACTGTTCTGAAAGTGTTGTTTTCGTACACACTTTTAACTGATCTGTAAAAATATAGTGTTTTCATAACTATATCATAATTCCCGTGTTTCTACATTCGTAATTTGACTCGGCGTTGTGTATGCCGACGCGGCACAGCCGCTAGTATAAAATATTTACATCAATGAAGAATAAATAAGAAAAAACAAACGTATCAGTCTATGAATTAAAAAAAACGTATAAATCAGTATAAACATATAGTGAAACAGGATTGTTTGACTTTAAATATTGTTTTTCAATTACAATCGCTTTAAAACAATTATGTCTGCTTTGAAACGTTGAATAGAGGATAGAAAAAAAAGCAAATTTGCACAAGTTTCTTTTTTTTTAATACAAACTAGACCGAAAAGCTGCAGAAACAGCTCGCGATATAAACGAAGCGTTTGACCCAAAAGCCACAACTGGACGCATATCACAATGCTGATTTAATAAATTTCTTTGCAGCGAAGAGAGTTTTAAAGATAGTGAGTGTAGTGATCGGCCATCAGAGGTTGACAACGATCAAATAAAAGCCTTAGTCGAACCAATCTACGCACAACTGTTTGCGAACTTGCCTCTGAATTGACATATTCATATATAGTAACATATTCGACAATTTCCAACCACTTGAAAGAGATTGGAAAGACAAAAAAAAAACATTTGATAAACGGGCGCCTCACGAATTGAACGACACGAAAGGAAATGCCATTATGAAGTGTCATCCTTCCTTCTTTTACACAACAATACGATCTGTTTCTGGGTCGGGTTGTGACTTGATGAAAAGTGGGTTCTTTACGACAACCGGCGACACTCAGCTCAGTTGTTAGACGCCAATGAAGCTCCATGACAGTTCCCGAAACCAGAGTTGCACACAAAGAAGGACATGCTGACTCTTTGGTGGTCTGCGACCGGTCTCATTTATTAGTTTTTAGAATGCAGACGAAACAATTACGGCGGAGAAGTATTGTCAACAAATGGATGAAAAGCAAAAGAAACTTCGACGACACCCAGCATTAGTCAATAGAAAAATCCCAATTCCTTTCTACGACAATGTCCGATCTACGGTGTTAAAACGACCCTGTAGAATGGAACGATTTGGGCTATGAAACTCCGCCTCATCCTCCATACTCTCCAGCTCTCGCTCCTACCGACTACCACTTTTTCACGCATCTCGGCAACTTTCTACTTGCAAACGCTTCAACAACCTAAGCGATATAAAAACGCCTTCAACAACTTTATCACCACCAGAATGCAACATTTTTTTACGTTTCAGGCATAAATATAATTGTTTGCGTTGACAAAGTGTGTTAATTCTGATGGTGCTAATAATGTTTTTATTTGAGTCGAGACGTGTTAAAAACCGCAAGAATTACCTTATCATTATACACACACTACATCTTAAAAAATAATGTAAAACTTGAGATTAATAGGTTTGATTTATTTCTTCTCATATTTTTTATTCTTTTACAGAGTTACAGTTTGGATGCTGGCTATTAAACGACGCAACTAACCATAGTATTCCAACTCTTACCAAATTAGTCCTTGTAAGTTACACTATTTTTCTTTACATATGAATAAATAATGGAAATTTGGTAATTGTCTGTCTGAAGCCAAAACTAAGCTACTGCTTTTATTGTATACTGATTTATTGCGCGCACACACACACACACACATACACACACACACGCGCGCACACACACACACACACACATATATATTCTTAGTTATCATTTCCAAACCATAAGATGTACTCAATTGTAATTCAATATTTTATTCATATAAAGTACGTCTTACGCGTGTTTCGTTAAATAGAAGAGGTCAGTAAACAACTCATCATAGACAACAATATATATTCCACAGAAGAATAGTTGGATATTTTGTATTTTCTTTCCTTGAAATGTAAAATAATTTAGAGAGAATGTTTTTTTTATATGAAGAAATGGATATTTTTACAGTTTATGTAAACATAAGGACTGAAACAATTATTGCAGTGTCTATAAGCACCCACTAACAAGGCGATATAATTCAGGCCACGCATGGAATATTTGTATTTTTGTTGTTTTTATTTATTACTGAAGAATGCATTAGCTATATTATTTAATTTCATATTAAGGTTTAAATTAATTCTAAGTAACCGATCAAACTGCATCAGATAGTATCTCTGAAAATGTGTAATTACAATAGAAAACTGCGAACATGAAAAGTAATATGGTTAAGCTTAAACATGGAAAGGTAAAGGCTAGTTGGTAAAGAAAAGGAAAAGACAAGACATTCTAGTAAAAAAATTATAATAAATTTATAAGTTAAGATATTACAGCATTACAGATGTATTATATAATGTTATGAATTGAATTTAAATAAATCTTAATGCTGCAATAATTTAAGTTATACATTTATTATGGTTTTTACTAAAATATCTTGTCCTTTCCTTTTCTTTAACAACTAGTCTTTTACTTTTCCATGTTTAAGCTCAAGCATATTACTTTTCATGCTCGCATTTTTCTATTGTAATCAATGATTTTTCCAGGCTTCCAATGAAATCACTTGTTTCTTGCTTAATTTCTAGTCCTTCTTTTGCCACCATAAACCCATATGTAATAACAATGTACGGCACTCCTCGTATTTCATTACAATTTCCCCAATTATTTCCTTTTCATACTTTATATGTTTTTCGAATTAGTAGCAACAATAGTCACTGAAGCGACGTTGTTTCTATGGCAACCAGTCATAAAAATCGTCGCTCGCCTTCTCACATATTTTTACGATTTTGATCACCAGAAATTTTTTCATAACTTTTGTTTTACTGAACGAAAATTGAAAAAAATATTTCACAATATAGATGAGAAGGTGATCGATAAAGTGTAATAATTGTTTGAAATTTAGTTGACAAATGAGTGAGCGTTGAAGCTTTAAAATAGTTCTAAATGAGTAAAGCTGACTCTTAAACATATATTCAAACACTACCGTGTTCGAATAATTGAAATGAAAACAAATTTAGATTAAATTAGATTTACAATCTTTACGAAACTGAAACACACGCAACACTAACTTACTGTCAATTAAGACGCGTAACAATTTATCTAAATAAAATGTATTCAGACTTCAATATTTAAGAAACCTTTCTTTGCTAAATAGAGCAAATGCAATTATATGACGTGTTGATTTTTTGTGTAAGAGAGTCGCAATTTGCCAATGTACTAATACTATTAAGCCTATTTCCCGCACTCTGTCAAAAATCATTATCAATGAAAACAATTTAGATACAGGATAAACCTAAATACTTCAATCTTAATTCTTTTATAGAATTTTTTTACAACCACCATAAACTGTATACATGTATAAAAATGTTTGATTTTGAGAAAGACGCCCCCTATTAGTATATATAGCCCTAAACATTCACCGTCTCGTCATTGACGATCACTCTTGAGAAAGCCTGCATAAAATGGGCGAAACGTCGAGCTTCTAGGTCCGTCCGCCACCATTTTAAATTTATATATATATATATATATATATATATATATATATATATAGAACAAACATTGTTAAAAGTCAAAGACTTACAGTTTGTAACATTTTTTATTTCATCATGGATCTCTTCATTACAGCACTTTCGTGAATGGGATGGAAATTTTATGTGTTCATAAAAATCTCCTTTCTCACCAACTCATCAGATATGATTTCCATTTGATGTTTCTAACAAAAGCTAATTTTGTACATGATAAACCTGGTGCTTTCGTTTTGGGAAAAATAAATTCCATCCCTACGATGTTACAGGTCAGAAAACGATATACATTGAAATAACAATATTACAAAAAATAAACAATAAAGTACTTTTACCATATCTGTACAGGGGCTGTTAGAAGCAGCTTATCCTGCCTTGACAGGGTTCAAAATAGACTTTATAGCTTAGGGGAGGATGTCCTTTTCTCTTCCCTGCAAATTCTATACTCCGAAAGAGACGTTTCGATCCTGTCTATGCTTTATCGTTATTTTAATGGCAAGTGCTCAGCTCAGCTTCAATCGATTGGCCCCCTCGCCAAACTTTCACGAAAAGCACTCGTCTAGCCAAAACTACTATCAATAATTTCCCATAATCTTTATCTGTGCCTAATCCTAAATGTAGATTCCATGAACAAAGTTTCTTTCTTAGAACTGCACGCCTGGTGAATCTCTTCCGATTGTCTGCTTTCCAGCTGACAACAATCTGATTGTCTCCAAGTCCAACCTAAACAAGTTCTTAATGAACAGTCTCCCTAAGTAATCCAATTTACAAAATTCCAACTACTTATGTTTACTACGGTATGAGCACAGTGGCTAATATGTATCCATTAACCTTTATACTCGAGTGGTCTCCGGGCTTTGATAAATGTATATTTCTGTGTAATATATATATATATATATATATATATATATATATATATATATATATATTAGCAGAAGTATCTGTCGTTGACTGGGTTCAAAAACAGCCTACAGAAAATGGACTGTGATTGATGAAAGTATGACAGGTTATGGAAAGGAGGGGGTTGTAAAGAGATAGGTTTTGATACTCTAAAATTTTACCCTAAGCAAAATATGATGCAAGTAAAGATAATTTTCGCGAAAATATATTTTTTTATATAAACTTTGTTTCCATTCGTAGCCAAGAGTAACCAACAAAATGATGTTTCCTTACAAAGAGAAAATGTTATATATATAATGATATAAATATACAAGAAATAAATGTCACCATAGTCAATAAAAGTTACTTTTATGGTAGAAAAGTTCATTGGTTTGTATTTTTAGGTGGTTTGTAAAAAAAAAAATTTTTTAATTCACGAACCGGTTTAAAAAACTCAAAATGGCAGCGACTTAGAAATGGAGAGCCCCGTTTTCAATTTAATCTTAGCATTCTGTGTTAACAAATTAAGAAGGTTCCGTCAACGTAAGACATATTTATAAACATATTTTAATGTTTTCCGTTATTTTATGCTTGAGGAATAATCGATTATTGCATGTGTAGTTTATATAAAAATTCATTTTAGTAGTTTCGCCTCAAATTTCGTTTTAATTTCGGTTCGCTGAAATTATTTCAAGTAAAGAGCATTAAAAACTATTTCAAAACAAAAAAAACATGAACTGAACTTTTATTGACTATGGTAACATTTATTTCTTGTATATTTATTTTTTCGGGTAGTCGTTTGTTGGCTTTTCTGCTAAACACTCTTACTCAATAATATCGACGAAATATCGAAAAACAAAGACACAAAAACAGTTTTGAAGAATAATAAAGCTTTACTTACTTTAGTAAAATAATCCGAAACAGCAAAATGGGATATTAAAAAAGTAAATACGTAATTACTTTAGTTTTTTAAAGCAAAGAATCGATATAAATATGAATAAGAAGAAAATGGCACCCATTTCCAAGCAGAACAGCTTCGTTTCAGTTTTACAGTATTTAACGATGTAGTATTGCGCCGTCGGATTCAGGGTTGTACTATTGTAATGTAAAGAACATGCAGAAAGGGTTGTAATAAACTGAATTCCTTCCTGTACACTGAAAAAAAGCTTAAACAGATATATAGAAATAAAAAGGTTATGTAAATGTTTTTAAAACGACTCGTAATCACGTGAGAAGGATTTTTCCTTCTTTCTACACGATAACAAGTAATGTTCTTATTTTTTATTATTTATCTATTTATCTATTTTCGAAAGAGTGCCACGTGCAAGCGGAGAAGGGAAAAAACAGAGTTATGCAAAATTTGTGTCGAGAATTGTCTAAAGTTCCGACCTTTTGGGGGCTTTAACCTTAATAAGAACGTGAATTTATGAGGTGAATTTATTTTACATAATATGATTCAACTCAGATAAATAAAAGCTAACGTAAATCAAAATTAAAGATAAGGTGTTATTGTGGGCCCTCACTTCTTTTAAAAAACCTTGTTAAACTTCGTGACATATTTACATTCTATGGAGGTTAGGCGCGAAGCAACCCCCCATAATTTTATCATACCATATTTCTTCAAACTGAAACATAATTATCAAAGTATACTTACGCAAATAGATATGAAAGGTCTTTATTAAAGCTTGTGCCATATTTCCATGGAGTACAGGCGCGAACGCAGACCGCACAATTTTATTATACTATCCATATTTAAGTTGAAACATACTTATCAAAGTATTATTATGTACCTCTATATCAAAAACCCTTGTAAAAGTTTTTTTTCATTTTTTATTTCCATACTTTGGGGGCCAGACGCGAACGCAGACCCCACAATTTTTATGAACCTCCGTTCTGCCAGATCAAACACCCCCCTTCCTAATCCTCGATACATCTATCATTATATGTAATCATTTTTTTAAAATAGTCAATCATATAGAAACCTATTCGTGACCACACAAACACACACGCACACACAGACGTTCAGGTTTGTATTATAGATATAAATATATCTTTAATAGAGAACGTTCTATGTGCCTGTCTGTGTACATTTCCCTACGCAATAACTCAGTCGATTTTTAGACTACAGACTGGAAGTTTGATATACAGGGTATTGAGATTTGGGGAAATCTATGTGATCGGTTTTCGGCCAGAAATTTGGGTTTAAATGGGTCAAAGTTCAACGATTTGACCTTTGAGAACTCTACCAAAATCCTCCGATAATTTTAGGTCTAAATACTTGAAACTTTAGATATAGCTTTCTCCGACCAGGATCTAACTGAATAATTTGATTTGAGCCCAAAACAATAAACGTTAAGGAGTCATATAAGGGGTAAAATTTTTCAAAAATTCACCGTTTTTTTTTTTTTTTTTTTTTTGCTCAGCATACACCTCCAAACACCCGGGCAAGGCTGGGAACCCATGCTAGTATATCTCTAAAAGTGAACGTGTCTATGGGTCTGTGTGTGTACATTTTCCAACCCAATAACTTTGTCAATTTTTAATTACAGACTCGAAATTTGATATACAGGGTTGTGAGATTTGGGAAAATCTATGTGATTGGTTTTCGGCCAGATATTTGGCGATTAAGGAGTCAATCTTTAACGATTTAAGCTTTTTTTTTACATAGGCGTCACCACTTATCAATGCCGATAGGGCACTCAAGGATGAGGGTAAAAGAGTGTAGAGTAGTCAAAAGTACATTATAGTAATCGATAGTAATGGAAGTTCGGTAAATTTGTTAACTTAAGTGGAACGGCTCATCAGAAACTTGTTCACGTTGGACTTGAAGACAACCATATTATAGACAGCTGGAAAGCAGGAAAACGGAAGACAATTCCACAGGCGCGCAGTTCTAAGCAAGAAGCTTTGATCATGTAATCTATGTTTAGGGTTAGGTACATGTAAAGAGTGGGGGAAATTATTGATAATGTTTTCAGCTAGTCTAGTGTTTCTTGTGAAAGTTTGGCGAGGGGGGACCATAGATTGAAGCTCAGTTGAACACTTTCCATGAAAATAACGATAAAGCAGAGACAAACTCGCAACATCTCTTCTGTGAGATATAGGTTGCAGGGAAGAGAAAAAGGACATCTCCCACCAGGCCATGAATCTATTTTGAACCCTATCAAGGCAGGACAAGTCTTTTCTAGCAGCTCCTGCCCATATGTGGCAACAGTATTCCATCCTTGGACGTATGTGGCTCTTATATAGATAGATAATTGCATCAGCAGTGAGATATATACTGGATCGATAGAGGGATCCAACCAGTTTTCCAGCGGCCTTGGCAACAGATTTGATGTACGTATTCCATGTAAGATTAGGAGTAAAGGTCAAGCCCAGAAGCCTGTCAAAACTTGAGGCCTCCCCAAGACGAGAGCCATTCATTTTAATTGATGCCAGATGGGGATCAGAACGTTGATGATGTAAAGATAGAAGCTTGGTTTTAGATGCATTAAAAGTAACCAGCCACTCCATTCCCCATTGTACAACGTGATCAAGATCAGAGGAGAGAGAATCGGAGAGAACTTGGTCGTTTGCTGTCTTAGATGTGCTACCATAGATTGTAGTATCGTCAGGAAAAATGTCTACGAATGATGTAAGGATGTGATTTGGAAGATCATTAATGTAGATCAGGAAAAGAGTAGGGCCAAGGATTGACCCCTGAGGGACTCCAGCATTTATACTGTGAGCTTCTGATTTTTGTCCATCAACTACTACTCTTATGAACCTATCAGAGACAAATGATTTAATTATTGAGAATACATTTCCAACAATATCATAGCTGGAGATCTTGTGAAGTAAACCTTTATGTCATACCTATCAAAGGCCTTTGATATGTCAAGAGCAATTGCCCTAGAAAGGTTGCCTCTGTCGAGAGGTTCGCTAATCCTATGAGATATAACTGTGCACACATCTGCTGTAGATCTAGCAGAACGGAAACCATATTGAGTGTCACTAAGAAGGTTATTTTTGCTGAGATGGTTGATTACCTCTCTATTTAACACAAATTACATCAACTTACTCATGACGCACAGGAGACTTATTGCCCTGTACTGAGAGGGGGATGAACGATCACCTGATTTTTTAAATACAGGGCATACTGATGAGATTTTCCAGGGTGATGGGAAGCTATTCTCCTTAAGACAACGTTTAAACAGTTTTGTAAGTATGGGTGCTAGTTCTGGTTTAAGTTTTTTTAGTACTATAATTGGAATACCGCCAAGGCCGGTTGCTTTGCTGGAATCAACGTTTTTGATTAGCTTGGCAACATCACATACAGATATTTGTATATCACATAGTGTGTTTTCTGATATAGGAGGAAATATTGGGGGTTGGCGGCCTTGGTCGCAAAGTGTAGAATTGGCTGCAAAGTTCTTGGCAAAGAGTTTGGCTTTGTCTGATGCTGACGAAATTACCTCAGGCCCATTGATAATAGTTGGGATAGAGCACCCGCTTCTGTTCAGGATTCTGTTTGCAATTTGCCAAAACTAATGGGAACCAAGCCGCTGCTCAGCTACTTTAGACTAGACGGACTGAGCATACAACTCTCTTGCGTTCTTTATTACTTTTTACAATGGCTGCTGGCAGTCTTGAAAGCGGCTTTAGTTTCCATACATCTATTACGTTGGAAGCAGTGGAAAAAGTGATTTCTGTGCGTAATAGCAGCAGCACATTCTGGAGAAAACCATGGCTGATTTTTAGGTTTTTGCTGGAACTTTTTCGAGGGTATGAAATTGTCTATACTTACAATTGACCAGCTTGGAGAACTCTACCAAACTTCTCCGCCAATTTTGGGTCTAAATACTTGAAATTTTAGATATAGTTTCCTTGGACATGGATCTTTCTTAATAACTTTATTTGAGCCCAAACAATAAATGTTAAGTGGTAATAATAGCGGTCAAACTTTAAAATATAATGACCTCTGCCGTCTCTACCAAATTACTCAGACAATTTCTGGCCTAAACATTTGAAATTGTACAAAAATGTATTCAGAGATAGGGCAATGGTTTTAATCGGTTTGGGTCGAAAATTAAAGCTTCCGAAAGGCTAAAGTTCAAAAGAATTGACCTTTGCGGTGTTTAGCAAACTACTCACCGAATTTTGGGTCTAATCATTAAAAATTTACACATAACGGCTATTCAGACAGGCGACAAGCATTTTATTCAGTTTTGTTGCGAAAATTTTGCTCCCAAAATATCAAAGTATAAACGGGAGTCCTTTGCCGATTCTACGAAATGTCTCCGCAAATTTTGCCTCTAAAGACTTCCAATTTTAGATCTAGGTTACTTGGACTTGGGTAAAACATTATATTTTGATTTGAGACCAAAATAATTCATGTTAAGGGGTCAAAATTGGCGTCCAATTTATGAAAAAATTACCTCTGCGGTCTCTATGAAATTGCTCAGACAATTTTTCGGCTAAATTGTTGAAATCTTACATAAAGTGTATTCACACGTATGAACAGTATATAGGGCCCGAGCAAAGCCGGGCTGAACTGCTAGTCGAGCTATTATAAATATAAAAGTGAACGTGTTTATGTGTGTGTGTCTGTGTACATTCTCTTACGCAACAACTCTGTCAGTTTTAAGTATACACACACGAAATTTGATATAAAGGGTACTGAGATTTGGGAAAATCTTTGTAATACGTTTTCGGCCAGAAATTTTGCTGTTAAAGGACCAAAGTTCAGCGATTTGACCTTAAAGAACTCTACCAAACTCCTCCGAAAACTATGGGTCTAAACACTTGAAACTTTAGATATACGTTCCTGCGATATGGATCTTACGTAATAACTAAATTTGAGTCTAAAACAATAAATATTAAGGGGCTATAATCGGGGTCAAATTTTTACAAAATTAACCGCTTTTCTTCTTTTTTTTTTATTGCTCAGCATACACCTCCCAACACCGGGGCAACGCCAGGGTGAAATGCTAGTATATATATATATATATAAAAGTGAACGTGTCTCTGTGTGTGTCTGTATGTGTACATTTCCCTACGGAATATCTCTGTCAATTTTAAATCTACAGACTTGAAATTTGATATATAAGGCACTAAAATTTGGGAAAATCTTAGTGATCGGTTTTCGGCTATTAATGGGTCAAAGGTTTTCGGCTGTTAAAGGGTCAAAGTTCAACGATTTGACCTTTGAGAACTCTACTAAACTCCTCCGAAAATTATTGTCCTAAACACTTGGAATTTTAGATATAGGTTCCTTGGACAGGGATCTAACTTAATAATTTGATAAATGTTAAGGACTCATATTAGCGGTCAAAGTGAAAAAAAGTCACTGCTTTTTTTTCTTCTCAAATATACACCTCCAAACACCCGGGCAACGCCGGGATAAAATGCTAGAATATACGTGAACGTATCTGTGTGTGTGTCTGTGTTTGTGGACATTACCCCACGCAATAACTGTGTCAATTTAAAGTTTACAGACTCAAAATTTGATATACATGGTAGTAAGATTTGGGAAAATCTTTTTGATCGTTTTCTGCCAGAGTTTTCGCTATTAAGGGATCAAAGTTCAACGATTTGACCTTTGAGAACTCTACCAAACTCCTCCGCTAATTTTGGGTTTAAACACTTGAAATGTTAGATATAGGTATCTTGGACAGAGATCTAACTTAATAACTTGATTTAAGCCCAAAACAATAAATGGTAAGGTGTGTAATAGAGGTCAAATTTAAAAAAAAATGATTGCATTTTTCCTCAACATACACCTTCGAACACCCGGGCAACCTCGGACTGAAATGCTAGTATATATATATATATATATATATATATATATATATATATATATACATACATACATACATATTTGTGGGTGTGTGTTTATGTATGGAATGGTTTAAAACTATAAATATATTTCCATATAGAGACTTATGAAAATATAAGAAGCTCAACATATGTAAATGAAGCATAACACACAACGACGTTATATACAGGAAAAATAATATATAGGTAAATATGAATTTATTCGTCAGTAATAAGGAAAATATCAGTTAGAAAGAGCTGAGAAACCCTCTTTCTACCTAAGCATTTCGAAACCTAATGTTTCTCATTAAAAAGGGAAGGGGGGGCTATGTTACAGATATAGATAACAGCGACATCTTAACTTAGGCTACATTACAAAGTAAATATAAAATTAAAATTAGAAAGAAGATAGATGAAGAACAGAACATAGGGATGATGGGAAAATGAACCAATAAGTAGGGATATAAATCGGCCGGTATATAAGAAGGTATTTTGAAGCTAGATAACAGCGGTGGTAGTGAATAAGATAAGGTGAATTCTGAAAGACGAAAGAAGAATGCACCTTGGGAGTTAAGGCAAAAAGTATATAAATAATTGAGAAATGTATCATAGCGAAAATAAAGATGATGGGAGATAGATAGAGATAAATATTTATTATTGTTCACATACATGTTTTCCTCCCTGTCCCCCTATCCACTGTTTCACATTGTCTTTATATATTAGTGTAGTGTAGTATATATTCTATTTTCTTTAAAACATACAAGCAGAGGTCTTTATTTCAAGGATACTGTAATGTTTTTATTGTCACGTGACAACCCTACCCTGAACCATTTCCTTTTAGGGGTATTCTAGTATCTGTCTTGTTATGAAGACATCTGATTGGGTGTTAGTTCTCCTCTGGGGAATAACTTAAGTCAAACAGTAATAATCATGATCGACGATTCATTAGAAAGCAATTTTTTATGATTTGTGTTTTTAAGAGAAATGCGACTGGTGGAAACATTTCTTTTTTTGTTTATTGTAGTAATGTTATCTTCAAAGAAATAGACGATCGGAAAAATCGAGTTGAAAAACGAAATCTCTATTTAGACACCGATAAAATAATGCGATCGGAAGACATTAAAAACACGTAAATGCAAAGGCTATTTACAATAATACAAAACAGCAAATAACAAAAAAATAATACAGCAAACTCATACTAAAAGTAATATAAAATCAGAAAGTACGACTTAGAGAAGACGGCTAACTTAAAACTATGCCATTATATACACTTTTAGTATGCAAAATTTGGAAGAGACAATCTGAGACAGTATTGGATAATGCAACTCATTATCTCTTTTTTTCGATGTAGGAGGATAAATCTATAAGAATATCCTTGCAGTTCACACGGGCCATATCAAAGATACAACAAAACACTATCCTAATAAATGGAACATTCCAAAGAGATTGAAGGTAAATGAAAAGTATTGCAAGTTACTTTAACATGAAAACTGCAATCAAAATACGAAAAAAGAAGTAGAAAATGAAATCGCAATAGTAAAATTGAGTTCGTACAACACAAAACAATGAAAAAACAACATGAGAAATTCTCTTAATGTTTGATTTGTAAAATTTATAAAGTAAAAAAAGCTTACTAAATAAACTGTTGTTTTATCGTTTATATGTTCCTAATTGATATCTAGTAAGGTATAAGGGTCAATGCAACCGGGAATAAGGTGTAACGAAACAGTTGAATAATGAAACAGACTATTAGAGGGCCGGAAACGATTAAGAGAATTAACTATATTCGATTACTTATTAGAGTGATTTAGCTTAAGCATTTGTTGATATGGGATTAGACTTACATCGTGGAAATTTATCCTAATCACCGGAAAATTAAATTTATATTTCCCTACATTTGGACTAAAATAACCTTGTTAATAGAAGGTTAATACTTAAAACTATTTAGTCAGTCACGTCTGGTAATGATCGTTTTTGTGTTATAAAAAATCGATTAAAACAAAACATTTCTAATCTATTTCATCGAATATATTTTATATAATCATCAGTTTTTAGTCGCATTACTAATAACATGTACATCGTGTAAAATCCCTGTGATAACAGCAATAGCCCCATGAAAAACTCGAATAGAAATCTAATTAGTTAATTATTAAAATATCAATGATAATATCCCTCTCACGAATATTTTAATTGCTAGTGACTGAAATGGGTTTGAAAAAATTTAAGCCGCAAAACCTTCCTTATAGAAGAAAACATACTTTATGCAAATTCTTCAACGTTATTTTCTATAGGTACATTTTAGATAAAAATACGAGGCATTAACGTAACTATTTGTGTTCAATGGATATTTTAAGTAATATAGCATAGGAGAAAAAGAAATATAATCTGGTTTACACATATACATACATATTTATTAGTGTAATTAATAAATATGCATCTAAGCACATGATTGTATTGTCTTTTAGAAACTAATACGGGTTACAAAATGTAGCGCCCTACAATTAGCGCAAGCTAAACCTTAGACAAGTACTGCGTTAATGAGAATTTGGTATATATATATATATATATATATATATATATATATATATATATATATATATATATATGCGTGTGTGTGTGTATATATATATATATATGTATGTATATATATATATATATATATATATATATGCATTTTTACGATATAATATTTTCTAAAAGTATTTCATTTTATGAAAGACAATTTTTATTGTCTAGGCACAGATATTATTTCTCTCATCATAGCATTCGCCTATTAAGGAAACAAGCGTTAATTGGTTCCGAATGGTCGTAGCATCAATGGCGAATTATACGACAAACAACTAGAGCGGGTCAACAAAAGTGGATACAAAAAACCCGGCTCTGATCAACCAAAAGCGCGGTTTGATGCATCAGAAAACCAAGCCACTCATCTCCAGGAAGACAAAAGACAAGCTTAAAGAGCTGGACGGCGTTGAGATACAGCGACATCTAGATTATGGTCTTACTGTGCTCCAACAGATTATGGCCTTTTCGAAAACTGATATATATATATATATATATATATATATATATATATATATATATTCTGTAGGCTGTTTTTGAACCCAGTCAACGACGTGTACTTTTGCTTGTATATATATATATATATATATATATATATATATATATATATATATATATATATATATATATACAAGCAAAAGTACACGTCGTTGACTGGGTTCAAAAACAGCCTACAGAAAATAAACTCTGATTTATGAAAGTATGATACGTTATGAAAAGGAAGGGTTGTAAAGAGATAGCTTCGAATTTGGGGCTATCAAAACCAAAGCAAAATATGATGAAAGTAAATATAAAATAGATAAACCCCAGAATTTATTATACCATACCTGGTCACACTGAAACACTTATCACAATATTCTGTGGACCTATATTAAAAACCTTGTAAAACTTTGTGGCATATTTCCATCTTATGAAGGCCAGGCGCGAACGAACACCCCATAATTTTATTATATCATATTTCTTCAAACTGAAACATAATTATCAAAGTATTCTTACGCAGATAGATCTGAAAGTCATTATTTAAGTGTATGCCTATTTCCATTCTATGGAGGCCAGGCGCAGAAGCAGACCTCACAATTTTATTATACCATCCCTATTTAAGTTAAAACATACTGATCAAAGTATTATTATGTACATCTATATCAAAAACACTTGTAAACTTTTTTTTTAATTTTAAAATTGTTTATTTCCATACTTTGTAGACTAGGCGTGTACGCAGACCCAACAATTTTTATGAACCACCATTTTGCCAGATCAAACGTATCCATTCCTGATCCTCGATACATCTTCTATCATTATATGTAATCAGTTTTTTTTTTTAAATAGTCACACATATAGGAGCCTATTCATGACCACACACACACATACACACACACACACACACACACACACACACACACACACGTCAGCTTTATATTATAGATATATATATAAATACTCCTAGAAATTCGTTTTTCTTTTGTCTGTTTTGATATTCATATTAAAAACCCTCTTTTCTATTTTTATTTATTTGCTTTCCCACCAAAGCAAAATGTGACACGAGGTCGTTTTTAAAGTGGGGTTAAACCAGCTCCCCGAAAAAAAAGGGAAAAGAGGCACGCTGGTTGGGTCCAAAAATAGTAATTGCCCCAGTAGAGAGGGTGTCCCCTCCATTGACTAGATCCCAGCCCGAAGGCCAAGAACAACAGAAAAAAAGGTATTTATTTGCTCCCTTACCGAGCAAATAAGGCACAAGGCCGATTTTTAAAGTGAGGAGTGAAGGGGAAATGGGGACAAGCTCCCCGGGGAGTAGGGGAGCTGGATAGTGACAATTGGTATGAAGGGTTGCACCTGCATTGACCAAGGTCTTATATGTGGGGTTGCCCCCACATATGGTCTTTGCTTGCAGTAGGTATTTATTTGCTCCCCCACCGAGCAAATTAACACAAGGCCAATTTTTAATGTGAGGAGTGAAGGGAGGGGGAAGGGGAAAGGGGCACTAGCTCCCGAGAGGTGGGAAATGGGAACTGTTTAAAGGTCAGGTATGTGGGGTTGCCCCCACATCTGGTCTTTGCTTGCAGTATCTGTTGGGACAGATACTACACTTTGATCTTGGCCTTCGGGCCAAGAACAACAGAAAAAAGGCAACCCTTTTTTCTATATGTTTAAAAGAAAATACAATTTTCTTATATATAGGCTGTGGAATTGCATTCTAGCTAATTTAAACATTCATTTTAATTAATTCCCTATTAGTTGTCTTCGGTTTTCTAATCGAATTATCATCTTTAGTTAACTATTACGGGTAATTATATTCATGCAGATATTCTACATGATTTATACTTGCATAATATTGCGTAAAAATTTATAAACACAAAATTGTTTCCAAATATATATATTTATGTATACGTGTATATTTTTGTTTAACAAATTTTGCCTCCTACAGTTTTTAGTCTACAGACATGAGACTTCATATATAAGGTATTTGAATCCATGCAAAACTTTATATTTGGGTTTTAGCTTGGGAAATTCGGTACAAAATTTGAAAATTTTTAAAAATGAAATTTGCCAGGTGAAGGTCGAACGCCAGAACTACGAATGAGTAACGTAGTAGCTATTGGTTCATGCTTTAATTTTTAGCCTCACAGTAAACATGTTTTCATAGGCCAGTCATTTACGGCGGAGGCAAAATAAATCGTTAGCTGAACGTTTTGGTTTCGATACTCGGTGGTGGCGCATGCGTCTTTTTGAACACTTTTTAAATTATTACTATATATTGCATCCAATCTATCTATCTATCTATCTATATATATATATATATATATATATATATATATATATATATATATATATATAAGTGAAAATGTATATCTGTCTTTTCTCTATGATAGTTAACGGAGACTATTATACAGAAAGACATTACTTTACATATTCACACTTTTTAATACATACATATGCCCATAACCTTATGAACAGTATATAGAGCCCGACCAAAGCCGGGCGGAATTGCTAACATATATAAAAGTGAAAGTGTCTGTATGTGTCTGTGTCTGTGTCTGTGTACATTTTCCAACGCAATAACTATGTCAATTTTAAGTCTACAGACTCGAAATTTGATATACAGGGTACTGAGATTTGGTAAAATCGATGTGATTGGTGTTTTGCCAGAAATTTGGCGATTAAGGGGTCAAAGTTCAGCGATTTGACCTTTGAGAACTCTACCAAACTCCTCCTCCTCCGACAATTTTTGAGGTATAAACACTTGAAATTGTAGATATATGTTCTTTGCACATGGATCTACTTTAACAACTTTATTTGAGCCCAAAATAATAAATATTGAAAGGTCATAATAGGGGCCAAATTAAAAAAAAAATGACCTCTTTTTTTTTGCTTAACATACACCTACAAACACCCCGGCAATGCCGTGCTGAAATGCTAGTATGTATATATATATATAAAATTATGAAACTCAAATGACATTGTAACGAGTGATTTAACCCACGTTCCTGTTTTCGATATCCGGCGTCGCATGAATATTAACCCATAACAACGTAAACAAGCAAACACAAATCGCTTCTTTTGTAGATTTTGACCTGCGCACTGAAATATTATCATTATTATTTCGAAATTATTGAACATGGAAAGAGTTTTGCAAATATTCTTTATTACAACTGTACTTTCGCAATTTTCTTACAACTAAACAACTTTGACCCGTTGACAAACATAAGAACAATTGTAGTAAATCCAAGACTACTACTACTACTACTACTACTACTACTCTCTATCCGTCCCTTTTCCTTTCTTTCTTCCTACCTTCTTTTTTATTTTTGTTTACATTTCTAGATGCAAAATAGTTGTGTGAGCACGGTGAATTTATTGACACATTTACTAATCTATTTCAATATTAGTTTTATTTTATTTTATTTATTTACGTTTTATGTTTCTGCTTCAGGTTTTATTAATTTATTTTTTTAGATTTTAAGTTTCTATAACTTGGTTGAAGGATTCCAATATGGGTTTTTCAATCTTATATTTCTCATCGGTAGGTTCATGTGCGTGTTTGCTGCTAAATTACTTTCGTTGACGTTCGATTCGTAGGAAAATCATGTTTAATTTTCGATTTTTGAGCGAATATTCGGAAAAAAAGGTAACTTTACATGAATATGGAGGATTTTTTTCATGTTTGACTGATCAGTCCATGATTTTTCATTTTAATATACTTTCATAGAAATGTTTCTGTTAGGTAAAAAAAAAAACTATTTTCCTTACGTCACAAAGGTCAGACTCATACACGAGTTCCATAACTAATATAACATACTGACCCAACGGGTCACGGGTAGTCTAATATATATATATATATATATATATATATATATATAGATAGATAGATAGATAGATAGATAGATAGATATAGCCTTGTTTGTAGCATTCCTAATTTTACTGGGTTTCTACCACAATGTTTTATGGTTAAAGTGTTTTTTATTCAATATAAAAATTTCAAACGACATAATGTTTTAATTTGTCCGAATGGTCTTGAAACAATTGTAACTAACAATTAAATACACTATTCAGTGCTATGAACCTCTTCTTTAAAGTCTTGGGTTTTGTTAAACATAAGTATGTTTAGCGATTTCACAGCTCATCAGTGCGGCTAGAGAAGCAACTACCTCAAGCCAGGATCGGTACCTGATTACCCAAACGACAGTCGGAGCTTCTAACCGATGCGCTGTTTTTGATATAGGTTCCCTGTAACAGGGATCTAACTTAATAACTTGATTTAAGCCCCAAACAATAAATGTTAAGGGGTCTAAACGGGGACTAAGTTTTAAAAAAATGACCTCTGCGGTCTCTACCAAATTACTCAGAAAATTTCTGATCTAAACATTTGAAATTTTACATAAATGGTATTCAGAGATAGGGCAAGCTTTTTAATCGGTTTTGGTCGAAAATTTTTAGTTACCAATATATAAATGTATGTATGTATGTATGTATGTTTGCATGTCTGCCTAAAACTTTCGAGAGCGGTGACAGATTTTACCAACATCAGTATCGTTTTGAAGTTCGACCTTTCAGACGACAAATATCGAAAAATTAGCTAAAAACATTAATATCTTAATCCTCAACTTGGAACTTTTCTACAGGGTGGATACCTTTTTTCGCCGGTATTTTTTTAAAGTCCTCATCTCCTTTCGATTGTCTAGCCTTTATTGAAACCTACGTCACTTCCAATTTGGCGGTGGTCGTAACAGCAAAGACGTCATGTTTTCCCCCATTTTTTTTACTCCTTTGCAGTAGGGTTCGAGCTTGCCTTCCTACCACAATTTTTTGGGGTTCAACATACACATCAAAACACCCGGGTAACGAATTTGTACAAGATCAGTATCGTTTATAAGCTCGACCCTTCAGACGACAAATACTGTAAAAATGGCTAAAAGCATTGCTTTCTTCGCCCTCAACTAGGCACTTTTCTACAGGTAGGGGGGGTCATTTTTTCGCCGGTATTTTCGTAAAATCCTCCCCTCTTTTCGATTATCTAGCCTTAATTTAAGCCTACGTCACTTCCAGTTTGGCGGTGGTCGTAACAGAAAAAGACGTTAAGTTTTTTTCACGTTCTTTTAAATCATCGGGGTAAGGGTTCAAGCCTACCTTCCAACTACCACCTTTTTTTTTTTTTTGCTCAACAGACACCTCCAAACACTCGGGCGACGGCGGACTGAAAAGCTAATATATATATATATATATATATATATATATATATATATATATATATATATATACGAGGGCGTGCAATATGTAATGCCCCTGACCCACATAGCATAGAGCAACGAAACTTGGAACAGTTATTAGTCTTTCTCTACATAGGAACCATTATTATGCATTTCTCCCATCGTTTGATGCAGCTTTGGAGACCGTTCTTGTAGAACACCCCAGGTTTGTCCTCCAACCACGACGTGACTTCCGAAATCAAGACTGCATAATCCGGGAAACGCTTTCCTTTCAAAAACAACTTCATGGCTGGGAAGAGGTGAAAGTTAGAGTGTGCAAGGTAATGAGAGTAGGGAGGATTGGGGATGATTTCATAAACGCACGCCCGTGCTTTTTGTCTCGTGACATGCGAGTTGTGGACCGGAGCGTTGTCCTGCAGGAAGAGGGTACATTTGCTGAACTTGACCAACCTTTTGATTTTGATAGCTTCCCTTAATTTCCTCAAAAGTGAAGCATAATAAGCTCCTGTAATTGCGGTACCCTTTGCCAGGAAATCTGTCATCACTACTCCGTCCTGGTCTCAGAAGACTGTGAGCATTACCTTGCCAGCGGATGGCTGCACTCTTGCCTTCTTTAGAGGTGGTGAGTCCAAGTGCTTTCACTGCATTGACTGGGCTTTGATCTCGTGATCATAGTGATGGATCCAGGTTTCATTCTGTGTAATCAGTCTTTTGAAAAACTTTGACTCATCTTCTTGTCACATCTCCAAATTTATCCTTGAGCACTCGACGCGTTCTCGCTTCTGGAATGGTAAGAGCAACCTAGAAATCCACCTAGCAGACACCTTATGCATATGCAAATGATCATGAATGATAGTTTCCACAGACTCTGTATTAATCTTGACATCTTGGGCTATTTGGCGAATAAAAATGCGCCGATCTGCTAAAATGGCAGCCTCACCTTGACGGACAAATGCCTCATCAAAGGCAGAAGGGGAGCGACCAGGTTGTAGAGCTGTTTCCATAGACTTCAGGCCATGTTTGAATGTACGATGCCATGGTTTTACAAGGTCATATGATGAGGCATTATCACCATAAGTTTCTTTCATTTCATGAAAAGTCTCCTGTGGTGTGCGTCCTTTATTACATTTTCACCCAAAACAAGGCGTTTCGCCACTTTGATATAGGGGGGGCTACTAGCAGGGACCTAAGTTCCAGGAGTACTGTGTAGGGAGTTTAGCAGGAAAATATCTGTTCACATTACACTTGAACTTTTGCATGTCAGTACAGTAAGGGAAGCAGGAAACCGGAAGAAAATTCCAAGGGCCTGCAGTTCTAAGGAAGAAGCTTTTAGAGTAAAAGGCTTTCTTAAATCTAGGGATCTCAACTGTGTAGGAGTGGGATTTTGCTGCTTGTCGGGTTTGTCGGGGGTATTTTCGTCGAGAGGGTACAAGTTCTTGTAGTTTGTCAGAGCATCCACCATTAAAATACTTGTAAAACAGGCAGAGGGATACAACATTTCGTCGTTGGGACAGGAACTGAAGCTAAGACGACAGTTCGGGACCTATTAGGTTGGCGATTTTCTTTTGGACCCTGTCCAGGAACGAGAGACTAGTAGCAGATGCATAAATACAGGAGCGAGAGATTAGTAGCATATATATATATATATATATATATATATATATATATATATATATATATATATATATATATAAAAGTGAACGTGTCTGTCTGTCTGTCTGTCTGTCTGTGTGTTTGTGTGTCTGTCTGTCTGTGTACATTTCCCTACGCAATAACTCTGTCAATTTATAGTCTATAGACTCGAAATTTGAAATACCGGGTACTGAGATTTGGGAAAATCGATGTGACGGGTGTCAACCAGAAATTGGCTGTTAAGGGGTCAAATTTCAACGATTTGACCTTTAAGAACTCTACCAAACTCCTCCGACAATTTTGGGTCTAGACACTTGAAATTTTAGATATAGGTTCCTTGAACCTGGATCTAACTTAATAAAGTGATTTGAGCCCGAAACTATAAATTTTAAGGGGTCATAATAGGGGTCAAATTTTTACAAAATTAACCATTTTTTTGTTTTTTTTGCTTTTTTTTCACAGCATACACCTCCAAACACCCGAGCAACGCCGGGCACCCCTGCTAGTATATATATATATATATATATATATATATATATATATATATATAATTCACGAGGAAATATTGGTTAACTCACCAAGACCTTACTGATCATTCAGTTTTAAAAATAGCTTAAATATATGGCAGCTTATTATTCTTTAAATACATATCACACATCTTTCTTTTTTTTATCCATATTTAAAGTTTTAGAAAATATTTTTTTAAACAAAAACTAGTTACTGTCTTCCCACCATAAAACATTTGCTAGATAAATAGTCTTCATTTTCGGGAATTTATTCATTTAATAATGTACTGTTTTAGTAGATGGAGCGATATAATTTTATTTTAGGAGAATTCATTATACAATGTGTAAAAAAAATGTACTTTTATTTTAACAATATCAGATAAATCATCGTCCTAAATGGGCTATCTGATTTTTAATATTTGGTCAAAGGTGATATTTTTGCATGACCTTAAGAAACAATGGGTAGATATGCGTGTTAATATGATGCACGGTTTGCTTACTATCGAACACCTCCTCTCCTAAAACGGCACTGTTTTATTTTAGTGGCAAGGAAAGGAATAGTACGATTATAATCAATGTAAGTTGAATAGTGTCCATCTCCCTTCCACATAAGAAAAGTTGGCATAGAGGAAGACTACTTTGGCTTGCATAAAATATCTGGGCAATTCTCTCGACATTAGGGCCACCTAAAGCGATTAACAATAAACTAACCTCTTATTAAAGGGAGTAAGTAAAGCCTCTTAGAACTACATAAAACTAGAAGAATACTCCAGGCAACAGAGAACAAATAATATCAACAGTGAGACAGCCCCCATTGGCTATGTTGTCGAGGGAAAGCTCCCGGCTGATGCAAACAGTGTGCACATACATCAAATGGTATTCCTAAATAGTGACCACGATTTTGTTAAACTCCCTAGACTACAAAATCGCCCAACTTTGGTCTATCAACGTGATGATGACGAGAAAGGTGATAACGTACGTAGGAAAATGAAATGCAGATTTCCTTAACATGCCGCTTAAAAGGATAAATTCATAACATTTTGAAATTATAAAAAAAAAACATCTGGTAAGGTTGTTATGATTTCAAATTGGCAGGCTTTACTTCAATTAGGTGGGGCTTTATCCTCCCAGACAACAGAGGTCAATCTGCATTCTGTTTCAACTCCCAATTTTCTCATTAATTTTCTAAACGGTGAACTCATTTCCGCTTCAGCATTTCCTGTTAGTCCATTATCTCCCCTCATACTTCTCCGCATCGGCGTATTTTTATTTTCTTGATTTCGCTCTCGCACTCTCTGCTATTTATTTTTATTCATTCATAATAAACGCTGAAACACCAAATTATTGTATGTCAGTCAGTGCTCATATTCGGTTTAATGTAAAACCATTCCCGTCTTTCAGGCGTGCTTACAGAGTATGACGTCATTTAATAGCATATCTTTTAATGAAAAAATAGACAGTTTATAAAAATAGTCGCGATTTTATTGGGTGTCTTCAGAAATAGATATAAACTCAGTAATATAAACAATTTCTTTCTAGACACTGTTATTACGAAATGAAATGGACCTATTTAAAAGTATATACGTTTTAAATCCTTACTATAATATAGAATCTGTGTTCACACGCTTGTAAAGAAAATCTTAATATTTTAACATAGTGATAATTAAAATGTCAGTGTTATTAGAAATAAAGAGGTAAAAATTACTCATCACTGATTGGTCGAGTACAACACGTGTCAGATAAGGAAGAGGCACACCTTTTATTAAATAGTCGAGTCCACATGAATAAAGACTACTCGTTCTCTTTGGCCATTAAAAAATTGAATGATCAGCTAGGTCTTGAGACTTAGGACTCCCTACAATAACCAATCTTTGTATATGTGTGATGTTCGCGTATTTAAAACAGAAAGAAACGTTAGTGAATCTACATAAAATGTAAAAGTAGATTCTTATGCAATAATCACCAGAGAAGACAATGAAAGTATTCCTAAGCGTCCTTAAGAGGGGGGGGGTATGAATGCATGGCTCACTTAAAGCTTAAAATAAATGATGGTTTAGATAAAATTTATATCCTATGAATAAATATTTCTGTTTAGAGAATCAAAATGTTTCCGAACTTTTAGATACGCTCCTAAACTAATAGGACTATAGGTGCTGAACCGTTTTTATATGGACTGGAACGATATACTTATCGCCTTAGAGAAAGACGATATAATTTCATTTCATAATTTTATTTATTGCGGATTATAATCCTCACCTTTTCTTAGTTTTTCACGATGTTTCGGACAACTATTCCTCTCGCCTTCGTCAGGTGGTAACCGCGACGGGATAGGAATACTGAATCTGAATCACTGCAATTACTGTCTTCCGTAGTTGTTGTCGTCTCACTACGTTTTGGCCAAGTAAGCCTCTGACCCGCTTTCGGTAAGATTGAAACCGCTATCTTCAGACAATGCTCACTTGGAACCGTAGAGATTTAACGTCTCAATCAATTGTGCCACGGGCCCCGAAGCGGGATTAGGGTGGAACTTTTTGGTTTTATAAATTCACGTTTATTTATTATCTGATCTTCCATGGTTGGGTTCGTACCGAATGGTATATATTATTTAATTGAAATTCATTATTGAGATGACTATTATTAAATAATTTTATTCATAGCGAACTATCATCCTCATCTTTTCTTAGTTGTTTCACGATGTTTCCGCCAACTATTCCTCTGGCCTTCGACAGGTGGTAACCGCGACGGGATAGGAATCTCCTGACTAAATCCACTGCTATTACTGCTTTCTGCAGTTGTTGTCGACTCGCCACGTTTTTATCAAGTAAGCCTCTGGCCGGTTTTGGGTAGGATTGAAACCGCTATCTTCAGACAATTCTCACTTGGAACCGTAGAGATTCAACGTCTCTATCAACTGCGCGTTGCCGTGACTTCAGCAGCATGGCCTCGATGCTGGTGATTTCCGCCCGCTCGATGACCTCAACATTGGTGAAATAGTCACTCTAGTGGATGTTGAGAATGGTGCCGTGAGAGCGCTGATAAAAACGCTCGAGGAATCGTAATTGGTGCCGGTAAATTGTCCACGACTCAGAGCCGTACAGGAAGATGGAGAGTACTACGGCTCTGTATACACTGATTTTTGTGCAACTTTGTAAGTCTGTTTTTTCGGACTCTGTTGTACAGTCTGCGAAAAGTGTTGTTTACATTGCCCAGCCTGTTGTCAATTTCCCTGTGGAGTTTGGCAACCCCAAGTAGGTAAACTGGTGAACAGTTCTCAGCTCAGGCTCGCCAATGGTGATGTGGCTGGGCAGCCTCTATGAAGCAGAATGTGAGGCGCTGCAAGGCTCCTTCGGGTTTGGCAACAAGGCTAGCGTCGTCGGCAAAGAGGATGTCTCGGATTAGTTGCTCGAGGATCTTTGTGTGGGCTTGCAGCCTTTTGATGTTGAAGGGACAGCCGTTGATAGCGAATGTAGACAGCATCGTCATCGTCAAGATCTTCGAACGCCTGATTGAGCATCATGCTGAAGATGCTAACAGAGTCGGTGCCAGAACGCACCCCTGTTTTACGCCATTGACGATAAGGAAGGGTTCTAATAGATTGTTATTTACTCTGATCTTACAACTCTGGTCCTCATGCAACTGAACTATCATGCTGAAGAACTTTGGGGAGCACCCGGGGCGCTCCAAAATCAGCTAAAGCCCCTTTCCGCTTACTGTGTCAAATGCTTTAGTCAGGTCCACAAACGTTACATAGAGTCCTCTCTTTTGTTCTCGACACTTCTCTTTCAGTTCTCTGAAGATGAAGATGTCCGTGGTACCCCTGTTTGCTCTAAAGCCGCATTGGGTTTCTGGGAGGTGGTCTTCTGCGATGGAAGGTCTCAATCTGTTTAGGAGCAAACGGGCAAAGATTTTACCTTCGATGGAGAGCAGAATGATCCCTCGGTAGTTAGAGCCGACTGACATTTCACCCTTGTTTTTGTACAAGGTAACAATGACTGCATCATGGAGGTCCCGTGTAAGTTCTCCTTGCTCTCGGCAACAGACAAGGAGCTTGTGGAGTCTACTGTACAATGCTGTGGCTCCATATTTCAAAATCTCTGGTGGGATCCTATTAATTCTTGCTGTTTTTCCACTGCTGTTTTTCCTCATTGTGTTCTTCTATGGGATAGGTTCATCCTATTCCACTTTGGCTAGCATTTAGGGGATGCCAAGGATTGCTGAGTCCAGAATGACCCGCTCAGCTATGAAGAGAGCCTGGAAGTGCTAAGACCAAATGTTCAGGATAGATGCTCCATCCATGAGGAGCGTCTGGCGGTCCACACTACGCACTGGACTCTGAACCCGGTGCGTGGGACCATACACTGTCTTGAGTGCTTCATAAAAGCTTATGTAGTCACCAGCGTCTGCGTACTACTGCGTTCATACTGCGAAGTTGGACCACCACTCGTTCTCTAAGATACTAAGTAAGCGCTGAAGTTTGCCGCAGATGTGACGAAAAGGTCATATCCCTCTCAGTACAGACACATAAGTATCTTTTGTGTTACGAGTAAGTTGCTGGAATCAATATTAAAAAAAAAGTAGTCAACCACCTCAGCAGAAATAACCTTTTATGTGACATGCAGTATGGTTTCCGTTCTGCTCGATCTACATCAGATGTGCTAACGATTATATCTCATAGGATTAGAGAATCTCTCGAAAAAGGCTTGCTTTCTAGGGCAATTTCTCTTGACATATCAAAGGTATTGCATAGAGGCCTACTTTACAAGATTTCCAGCTACGGTATAACTGGAAATCTTCTCTTAATTATTAAATCATATCTCTCTAATAGGCTAATAAGAGTAGTGGTTCATGGGCAGAAATAAGAAGCCCACAGTATTAATGATGGTGTGCCTCAATGGTCCATCCCAGAAGCTTCCTGATCTACATCAATGATCTCCCAAAACACATACTTAAATCATTCGATGACATTTATGCTGATAACATGACCATATTTGGCAACACATCAAAGGCCATCAGTGACAAAGTTCTCTCTGATTGTCTCTCCTCTGATCTTGAGCGCGTGGTAAAATGTGGGAAGAGGTGGCTGGTTACTTTTAATGCATCTAAAACAAAACTTCTATCTTTACATCATGAACACTCTGATCTCAATCTGGCATCAACTGAAATGAATGACTCTCGTCTCGAAAAGGCTCCATATGTTGACAAGCTTCTGGGATTCACGTTTACTCCTGATCTGAAATTGAACACGTACATCAAATCTGTTACCAAGGTCGCTGGAAGAATGGTGGGGGTTCTTCTACCACTCCAGTAGATATCTCAGTGCTGATGCTATTCTTTATCAATATAAAAATCAAGTACGCCCAGGGATGGAGTACTGCTATCATATCTGGGCAAGAGCTGCTGAAAACAAACACCCTGTGGATATCTGAGAAGGTCCTGGGGTTTTCCACTAAAAAAAAACAGAGATTGGTTTGATGAAAACAATGTAGAAAAAAAAATTTCTACATTGTTTTCATCAAACCAATCTCTGTTTTTTTTAGTGGAAAACCCCAGGACCTTCTCAGATATCCACAGGGTGTTTGTTTTCAGTTGATCCCAGAGGCGCTCAGGCTAGGGAACTTCTTATATGATTACGATCATAAACACGCAAAACACCGGTAAAAATGGTGAAATGAATAAAATTGTAAGAAGTTCGTAAAGAATGAAAAATGAATTCTCATCTACGTGAGGAAAAATATCCATATTTTATTCGTGGACAATTTGAATGATTGCTTAACCCGATGATTACATATAACAATATTGCATAGACGTTTAAAGCATAGAGTTGCGAAATAAATTATGATTGGAACTCGATACGATCTAAATAATTTGTAAAAAATACAAATACACACACACATATATGAATGTATACACATATATATATAATATATTCGTATATATATATATATATATATATATATATATATATATATTGCATATATATATAATATTTTCTATAATATTTTCAAATACATAGAACAAAATAAGAGAATGTATACTGAATGCAATGTTTTTCTTTCAGTCTGAAAGGTAAACATTTTGGAGCACTGACAAATGCATTATCAAGAAAGATTTATGTTTAATGCACTCTAAATATTTTATAGATTACAAAGATGCATGTGATTGAGTTAGGCCGCAACAATTCAATGCAAATATAAACTTTATTTTTAGTGCTTTTATGAAGATTGTTCCTAGATTTTCAAAGTTTTACATACTATTATGCATATGTATATAAATACATATATATATGTATATATATATATATATATATATATATAAGGTTGATTTAATTGTCACACTGGCATTGCTATTTAATGCCCACCTTTCTATTTTACAAGTGAATGTAACTCCCTTACATACACAGTCGTGCATATACTATCGACTTTCAAATATAACTAGATTGTATAGACTTTTAAAAACGACTTCAAAAAGGATAACTCATTTGTATATTTAATGAAGAACACACTTTTATAAATTCACTGTCCGTTTTTATTCTTATTGGATAATTTATTTTATTATACTATTACGCACAGTTCTTTTGTGCATATTTTCTACATTGTGCATAGCATTTGAAGATACACTTAGAACAAATTTTCATCCCTATCTGTGAAACTGTGTCTACTGAACTACTCTGACAAATATTGTCTCTTGTCTTTAAACTTAATATACTGGATATTTGGACATGTGGAGAATTATCGATGTGTTTTTTTTTTCAGAAATATAATGACTAAGGAACAAAGATTAAAAATTAGGACTTGGCAGAAATAGTTCGGTGTCATGAGTACGCTCTCTGCATGCAAAATTTACTGCGTTAATCTGTTAAGTGTTTTTGTTCGTTAGTTCACATGGTAGTGAATACTGCTAGAGAGCTAAATACTTTGGTTTCGATTCTAGCGGATTGCATCCAAATAGGATTGGTTGTATGATGATAATAACGAAATTTACATAAATTAAAATATATTTGAGCATATTGTACGCCGGATATATATATATATATATATATATATATATATATATATATATATATATATATATATATAACTAATCTATTTACTCACATAAAATTAATATACGAAAGTATAGATTTATGCTTAAACTTTAAGCATTTACTTCAAAAGTGCTCAGAGGCATCAGATCTTGTGGGAGTATTCATTCTATATATCCTCACAAGCATATTCGATACTACGGATATCGGCCTATATAGAGATGACGGGCTAGCTATAATAAAAAACACTCCAACAAAGTCAAGGGAGAAAACTAAGAAAATCATACACAAGGAAATGAAAAAAATAGGCCTAAAAGCAAACGTATCAGCTAACATAAAAATAACAAACTTCCTGGACGTCACGTTAAACTTAGATAAAAACACATATGAACCATACTTAAAAGATAACGCTACTCCAATTTAAGTAAACCATAAGTCCAATCACCCACTATCAATTATAAAACTCGATCGTAAGTAGACTCAGTAATAGCTCAAGCGATGAAAATGCATTTAAAAGGGCAACCAATATCTACGAAACAGCCCTAAAAAATAGTGGATACAAAAATATCGATATCAAATATAAGCAACAAAACACCAATAACTATAATAACATTAAAAATAGAAGAAAAAGAACTATAATTTGGTATCCGGACCCATAAAATCAAATGTTAAAAACAAAACTTGGCAGGAAATTTCTAGATCTTATTGAAAAACAGTTTCCCGCAACCAATCCTTTACACACAATCTTCAATAAAAATACCTTAAAGTTATCCTACAGTCGTTGCCAAAATTTAGAGATGATAATTAAAGCACATAATAACAAAATACTAAATAAAAACGATGTAAACAACAACAAAATAAATAATAAAAAAGTAGACACAATGACACAAATAAAACTTACACTAGCAGAAATATTAATAATAATAATAATAATAATAACAACAATAATAATAATAATGATAATAATAATAATAATAATAATAATAATAATAATAATAATAATAATAATAATAATAATAATAATAACGAACCTACCCCGGACAAGAACAACCATACCATAAATAAAAATACTAATAACGAACAAGATAAATGCAACTGTAGACACCGCACACTTTGCCCAGTTCAAAATAAATGTCTAACAAAAAGCGTAGTTTATCAGGCAACAATATTTGCGAAAGAAAACCCGAATAACAAGAAATATTACGTAAGCATGACTTCCTTAGATTTCAAAACCCGATACTATGACACAAAAGTACATCTAACAATAAAAAAACACAGTATAAAAACAACACTAGCGAATAAATACTGGGAACTCAAAGAAAGCGGACATTCACCGGTAGTCGAATGGAAAATGATAAGACAAGCTACCATGTGTAGGCATTTAGACGACCCATGTAAATGATGCCTTCATGAAAAATTTGCCATCCTGTACTTTAAAAAACCCAAAATCTATTAAACTGTAGAAGAGAAATAGCAAATAACTGTGTTCACAAAATAAAATTTACTCTAGGATAGCGATACAAAATAGCTTTAAAACTAACAAAAACAATAGAAAGTAAACACATACATAAATTAAATAAACAGTAATATACATAAACGATCACACGTATATGTATGTATATATATGTATATATATATGTGCATATATGTATGTACACATATGTATATTTATATATTAAAAAGATGAAAATATCTGCCTAAAACCACTAACCTAGTTTTAAAACAGATCCTTTGTTCGATAAAATGCATGCCCATTAGCTGATAGGAAGGGGCGCGGTGGATACTACAAAGCTGATTGGCTTACTAAAATCCTCAACAGAAGAGGACCATATAAAAACGATAAATAACCACAGAATTCGCGCATAAGCCTGACGAATCCTAGAGTGGATGCAACACCGAATATTCAGTGTAGCTTAATCGCCATATATATTTTATAAATTACTATATATATATATGTATATATATATATATATATATGTGTGTGTGTGTGGGTGTGTGTGTGTGTGTATGTGTGTGTGTGTTTAGTGGTTAAAGTGAAAGTTATATATTGCTCGATTCTATCTACTTCTGGCTTCTAGCTTCATCGTTAAAGGTGTATGTGAACGGGTATTTATAATAATCTATAATCTCCTCTTAATGTCTAATATATATATATATATATATATATATATATATATATATATATATATATATATAGTAATTTATAAAATATATATGGCGATTAAGCTACACTGAATATTCTGCGTTTCATCAACTAGTGGATGAAACGCAGAATATTCAGTGAAGCTTAATCGCCATATATATTTTAAAAATTACTAACTAGCTCTATCTACGTATTGAGCACTTTTGAAGTAAATACTTAAAGTTTACGCATTAATCTATACTTTCGTATATTAACTTTATGTGAGTAAATGAAGTAGTTATATATATATATATATATATATATATATATATATATATATATATATATATATAATTGTGCTCAATACATGAAAATAGCTTTAGTGTAATTTACGGAAATTTATTTATGGCAAGGAAACTTCACAAAATACTTGTGTTCCACTCCTAAAGAGCTCATCAGTTTAAAATGTAATAATTATCTTCCAACCTCACATGTTATATAAAAATGAATGTTAACTTTAAGTATGACTCCGATTTATTTCAACGGGCTTACATCTCTCACATCTTTTTTTTTTTTTTCATTTTTATCCAGTCATAAACTAATTTTGTTTTTCACAAATAGGTAAGACGGACGGTATCTTTATGTGATTGGTTGGTTGGTTGATTGTCTTTGTTTTACGGCATATCAACCCTTTTCAGGTTATTTTATGCCGAATCCAGTGATTTTGGAGGAAATTTTTTAATAGAATTTTTTTTTCAAATCGGTTTCTATTTAACCCATAGTTGTGACCCTAACAGGTACTACCACTCCTGGTCACAGTTGACCTGGGAGCAATGGCAATTAATGGGTGGATTCACACTCCCCAAAGCCCGCAAGCTTGGGGCTCACCATCGGATATAGTTTATGGTCAGATCCAGGACCATCTTTATGTGAGTTATGGAAACGATAGTTTCACTAATTATTGCTTCTTTGAATATTCTTTTTTGTTTTACTGTGTATTGATTATTCGTTACATAATATCGTCCTTACAATTTTCTTTCCATCAGTCGATGAACTTGATCAAAAGTACAGGCGTGAACGATAAAATTATCGTCTTAAAGGAAAAAAAAACTTGTTTTATTTAAAAACTGTTATTGGAAAAAATAAATTCGGATAATTTGATGATGTATTAGAGCTTACATCTAGTTAATGCAACCGCTTTAAGCCTTAATAACCGCCTCGATACGGGTTTAGAACTGAGAGCATTACTTTTCCACAAGCGCTGGTGGAAACCCGCCAAATACGCGGTGAATGGTGGCGATCAGACCTGCTTTGATGTCGGAGAGAGTCATGTTTGTGATCTTCTCGAAGAATGACTAAACGAATTAGTCCAGCTTGTTCTGGTCAAGGAGAAGGGAGTCAGTGAGGGAAGGGTACACAATTGTAGAATTTTTTCTGGAGTCAAACCTGATGATCGTTGGAGGTGGGCTGATGAATGGTTCTTTTTGCCACACCCAGGATTTGCCAGCGGCCACGCGATTGCACCAGGGGTTATCACACTCTTCAGAACACCCACTTCGTTGTTGATCTTCAAGCCGACCCGGAAAATATGTGAGGTGGCTTATACTTGAACTCACATAAAAATCAATAACCGTGGGTCGTCCGATGCGTTCAGCCGTACCCCAACCGTTAAACTGTCCAGATTTGCGTTTTCAAGCTGTTAACAATGGTCCTGTTGTAATGACTTGGATCGGTAGAGAGCATAAGTTTTACAGCGGGGAATCTCTGACCTCGCTTGTTGAACATTGTGCCACTTTCAGACATGAGAGAAGGCTACTATCGATCTTGGGATTTGTACACAACTGGGCAATTATTAGATGGTTTTCAACAGAAAAAGTAACGATGGAATCAAATTGTTACCCGTGTATCTCTTTGTGCATCGGTCGTCATATCATGAACAGAGTACATTGAGAATACATGGCAAATATACATCTTATGCAATCACATGAAATACCAAAACATTGCTGCATAAATCCTTGAACTATCTTGAAGAATCCGACTCATGAATTCCCCTGTGATCTGATTCTCGATGATTTCTCTATGAATAAAAAACAGTATGGCAGCGGGAATTCGATTATCGATGGGATCAATTTTTAATCCATGCGTCAACTCTTTTTGTTTGAATGATTCATAGAAATGGCCTCAAAAATATATGCGTCTCAAGAGTTATCACATGAATCGCCAGAATGCTGCTCATGCAGTCATCGACTCCTGAAGACTCTGGCTAAGGATTTTTCGTTTTAATTGATATCTTAAACGTTTTTCCATAGGGAAATAGGATGGCATATATTTGAGACCATAAGTGTTCTTCTTTTACATGAACTGTCTTTCCAGATTGGGAAATCTTATTTTTATAAAATTTGATTTTCAAGGGGTCAGTTAACCAGCTTTAGTTTATTTCAATAGTAGTAGTTCTACTTAGTTTATGTTTGAACTTATTTGTCCAAAGGTACCAAATGCGTGTATCCAGAGAGTCATTTTGTAATGTATTAGTATCTAATTTGATATAACAAATACTTTTATCATCAATAGTTAAGTTGACCACTGAGTGGTCGGTCAATCAGCTAAACGGATGTCTTAGCATAACAATAACCTTTGCTGGACTACTTGCAGCGCGCACCCAGTCTTTATTTTCTGCTTTAGTCGTTTAGTATTTGCAAGTTATACAAGCCGGACGTTCAGTCGTTGAGTCTTTCAACTTAGTACAACCAGGATACAATCTACAAAAATACGTGGCATCCTTTTTGTAAAGATTGGCCTTTAGCTGTTTTAATTTCTTTTTCACCCAGTTGGAAATAAAACGCATTTCCAATAACCTTCAGTATCGTTATTTCGTCTAGTAATTTCATTTATAAGTCAGATGACCATTGTAGTTACTTATTTCAAATAGGACGCCAGCTTGGCTATTTTTAATTCGGATAAATACTTATCATCTAGCATTATTATAACAGACGATGGAAGCTTATACTCTATTATCTCTTATTCGCTGTAACATACATAATTGTTTTACTTTTGTTAAAATACGCATTATTAAACAATTTTAAAACGCAAACTATTAAATATGTCTTTGTCACAACTATTGTCGCAGTGCAATATTATTGACATATAAGTTCTCTCTGCATGACATTGTTTTGCATTACAACGAGTTGGGTAAAACGTATGGTGGTCATGGGAACAGATGTATTGGCTAAAGTGCATTTGAACGTGTTTGCTAAATGTGACAAAACAACGAAAAACCTTCATTTTAAGAATGCATGACATAACTGATGGCAAGATGTGTCATTGGAACCTTTGACAAATTCTTTAACAAGCGAGTTTTAATCCGTTAAAGTCCACTGGGCTTCAAGTGTAATCGTTTTTAGAATGACAAGCTTGATTTTTGGGTGATAGCGTGCCAGCTCGGGACAGGCATCGTGTAACTGTTCTTGGTCGTTGTTGGATACTTTTTTACTTACTAATAGGTTACTACTCATCAAAAAGCCACTCGAGGTTGTGTGGTAACGAGATCGCAGGAATTTCAGTTGAATGATGGGAGAATTGAAAATGATGAGTGGAGTCAACTACATGTGATTATTTTACGACGCCTCTTTATGACAATTATATGTTTACATTGGACATGACGATGACCATACTATGTAGATTGCAGCTCGATGGTAATTTCCTTTTACAGGCAGGAAGTTCTTGGATAAATTCTGGTTTAATAAAAATTCTACATAACGCTTTGCATACTGGAGAAGAATGAAAAGTTTTGTTCGATTATGTTAACAAGACGAATTTTTGCTGTAAATGTCTTATTAACGAGAAATTGGAGCTCATACAAGCACGTTCTATGTATTTTATAATTTTTAATGAAATGAAATTAATTACAACTGATTAAACGAGATCTTAATTAAAAGGATGTGTCCGTGTATACATAATAGACAGTAGTTGATCGATAGTTATTTTCTGACAAATAAGATTGAATATCATAATCATCATCGTCATTGTCTTAGCGCTATGTACATATTTAATAGTTTTTAGATACGACTAATTATTTTTATGAAACTTTTCCTTTGTCAGTTGTCCTTACGTTTACGTTTTTAAAAAACCGGGAAAAATGCTGCTGGTTGGGTTAGCTATTATTCATGAGTAAGATTGTTTTCCTCGGGGGAAAAAGTGAATTTGAAAAACAAGTAAAGTTAAAAAAATAAAAATAAAGACAACATCTAAAAGTAGTCTGGTTCGGTTCCCAATATCTTTCATTCTCTCTTTACCCCTTCCTATTTTTCCTTGATATGAGTTAAATTGTATAAATGATTGTGATGCCTTTTCTATTATTCATAATAAAGAATTTAGAAAATGTGTTCCATCGTTATTGCTATTTCCTTTGACAGTTGATGAGGATGAAGGGAAGAAATATAACTACGGGGCAAGCGAGAAATAGAAACTTTACAAATCATATTGCGTTGTTGCACCCGATACAGTGGGAACTGATAAGAGTTATAGAATGAAACAAAGTAAGAGATCCTTGACTTGATGAATAATACTGAATTTCGATTAATTAGAAAATAAAATTAAAAACATTTTCAACGTAAACTCAATCCTAGCACAAAGTACTACAAACTTTGCATTACCCTAATTGATGGGCAAACACACCAGGGAAACAGATTTATATTAGCTCAATAATATATTCCCACTACTATATAAAATTTGAGAGCATGTTTGTCAGTCTGTCAGAATTCAATTAAAAATGTCATCTAAATATTTATTTACTTGTTCGACGTCCGGTGTTACAAAAACATCATCATCGCAAATATTAATTAATGAGAAAGGAAATACCTCCTTTTATAGTCACTTTTTATCAGCTAAAAATCATTCAAACCATTTCCTTTCAAAATAAAAATAAAATGGCTGACTGTTTACGATTTCAGATCGGCTATTTTATTTTAAAATTTAAAAAATAAGACTAAAAGTTATTTTTGATTAAAGGTTTTTTTAAATTAAAAAAATATGTCCAAGTTAGCTGATATGCCTTCCTTTTTAATTTATATTTCACAATTATTCAGAAAAATGTGTTGTGTGTTCGCTTTTATTGAAAAAATGTACTTTTTAATAATTAATTCTTTTTAGCAAAAAAATGTTAAAAACATATTTACTAATTCGTTTAAAATCTTCGTTATTTGTTTTTTTAATTATATTCATTTTATTTATATATTTAAAAAACTTTCAACTACCGTAAAATTTCTACCGTATTCTATATCATTAACCGTATAGATAAAAAGTAAACATCTTGTTTTAACTGTGGCGATATTTATATTATATTATATTTATTTTTTATTACATTTTCACCCCAAACAAGGCACATTGCCACTTTGGTGCAGGGGCCACTATCAGAGACATAAGGAAATGGGGTACTATGTAGCGAGTTGGGTAGCAAGATATTTGTTCACGTTACACTTGAACTTCTGCATATCAGTACAGATGGGGAATCAGGAACCTAGAATGGAATTCCAAAGTCTGGCGGTTCTGGGGAAGAAACTACTGGAGTAGAAAGCTCTCTTACATCTAGGGATCTATACTGAGCAGGGGGCTGTATTTAGCTGTTTGTCAGGTTTGTCGAGGGTGTTTACGTCGTGGGGGCACAGGTGCTGGAAGTTCGTCAGAGCATTCACCAATAAAATACTTGTAGAACAGGCAGATGAATGCAACATTTCGTCGGTGGGACGGAGGTTGAAGCTTAGATGACAGTTGGGAATCTATTAGGTTGGTGACTCTCTTTTGGACCTTGTCCAGGAGCGAGAGACTAGTAGCAGATGCACCAGCACAAATATGACAATAATACTCCATACATGGGCGAATGGTGACCTTATAGAGGTACAGGATACGTTCGGGCGTTAGTAGCTTTCAAGCACAGTAGAGAGAGGCTAAATTCTTTACAGCGGTCCTGGCAATGCTCTCAATGTAGTTGTTCCAACTCATGTTTCCTGTGAACGTTAGGCCGAGGAGTTTAAAAGAAGTACTTTCAGATAATGAATCTTTGGTCATTGCTATTAGTGGTTAAGAAGGTTTCTTGTAATTATTCAAGAAAACCAGTTTAGTCTTGGCAGCATTGAATGTGACCATTTATTTTTGTCCCCATTCCACTACAGATTGGAGGTCATCCTCTAGTATTTCTGCTTTTTGCTTAGATATGTGTCCATTAGTTTTCCTGTTGTGTCTGGTATCGAGCGTGGTGTCATCAGCATATATACCCATCTCAGATGCAATTTTGTCGGGGAGGTTATGAATATTAGGAATAATAGAGGTCCAAGGATAGACCCCTGGGGCACTCCCGCATTTATATCACATTATTTAGATGTACGACCGCTGAGGACAACCTGTATTTTTCTCTTATCTAAGAAGGATTTAATTATGTAAATATTCGACCAGTGATACCGTATGATCTTATTTTCCTGAGGAGACCTTCATGCCATACCATGTCAAAAGCCTCTTATATGTCTAGAGCTACCGCTCTACCCTCCCCTGCTTTGTCCAGTGAATGGTATATACGTTCAGAGATTACAGTTAGGATATCTGCTGTGGAACGGGCTTGCCTAAATCCATATTTTTGGTCGATCAGAAGTTTAGCATCTGTAAGGTGATAAACTAGAGCTGGGTTAATTATGGAGTAAAATATTTTGGCGAAAAGTGGGAGGAGTCTAATGGGGCGATAATTTAATCGGTCAGTTCTTTTGCCAGAATTCTTGAAAACTGGTAACACAGAAACAGTTTTCCAGCAGTCCGGAAAGCAAAATTCCTTAAGGCATTTGTTGTAAAGTTTTTAGAGGACTGGAACTTGTTCAGCGGAGCATTATTTTAATAGAACAGCCGGGATGAGATCAGGTCCACATGCCTTTGAAATGTAATGATTTTTATGATAGCATGCATTTGATAAGGGGTGTTCTCTGATCGCCTAGCATGGCGTTTATACGGAAAGGAAAATCAGGGAAGGGATGGTTAGCAGGGTCCAGTGTGGAGTTGGAAGTAAACTGACTGGCAAACATGTTAGCCTTCTTGGTTGCTGAGCACACAACCCCATGATTGTTGGTTCGTGGAGGAATTGTTGATTGTCCATTATTTATTACACTGTTGCAGATTTTCCAGATATCACGGGTTCCTTATTTCTGGGGTTTGATGCGTTTTTAGTGGTTTTACTAAATTCTCTCTTAGCTGTCGCTATTTCTTTCTTACAGTTACTTCTAGCTTCTATATACTTCTTTCTGTTTGAACTGGACTTATGTCGGTTAAATCTGCGGTACGGATACTGCCTTTGCGCAATGACAGTTGCACAAGTAGAAGTAAACCATTGGAGAGAATGCCACTTGTTATAAAATTTCCGCATGGCAGCATGTGCTTCAATTGCCGTTTTAAACCATTCAGTGGTCTCATTTGCGCACTGTTGAGCAGGAAGAGAAAAGATATTTCCCCATGGGACATCTCAGATTATATCCCTGATGGCTTCCCAGTCAGACTTCTTATAATACTTCGTTCTTTTGAGCACTGGCTCTTCAGTTTTCGTTTTAGGGAGATTTAGACAATTATCACTTCATGATTAGCGTTCCCAAGATGGTTGTGGGCATCCGTTATACAATCATCGGGAATTGTGGTCAGAAACAGATCTAGAAGTGATGCGTGTTGTTCTTGCTGGTCTGGGAAACAGGTTGGAAACGTAACCATCTGCGATAGGGAGTGAGATATAGAGAAGCTATATTATATTATGTTACTAGTATATTATATTATATCATATTATATTATATTATATTATACTATATTATATTACTAGTATATAAAATAATAATCAACGGATACTTGTTTCGCTGGATCTACTGCTCATCAGCATAAGCCATTTTCCGTGGATAACAATTTTTATATAACCCTTGTAAATGAATACAAACAAGGAATATATATATATATATATATATATATATATATATATATATATATATATATATATGAACCTCGTTGTCACATCTAAAAAAATTATTTCGTAGGTGAATTAAAATTATTTGAAAACCAGAAAATACCAGGAGATTTTATTAAATGATAAAATTACTTTTTTTATTTTAGACTTTCGGTATTTATCCATCTTTATCAAAGCACATACTTGCTTTTGATTGTTTTTTGTTTTGTTTTTCTTCTTTCCTTTTAAATATTGAAGACCTTTGGATTAAATTCAAAGGAACACTAAAAGCAACAGCCTTCTTTGATAAGGGTGTGTTAGCACCGAGATTCCCAGACAAAAAATGATTTTATCATTTAATAAAATCTTCCTTGGAATTTTCTGGTTTTCAAATAATATTAATAAACATCTATCTATCTATCTATCTATCTATATATCTACCTATATCTATATGTCTATCTAACAATATATATATATATATATATATATATATATACACCTTAATTTTTATTATGGATTTAAATGATGAGTTGTTTGATCAATCAATATCATTCAACGATACATTAGTAAGACGTACCATACAACCCATGAAATAATATGAATATTATATAAATACACTTGTGCCATTGGAATTGTTTACCAACGCGTATATATATATATATATATATATATATATATATATATATATTAAATTGTAATTCAATGAATTTCAAAAAACTCTCATTGAAACGAATTTCATATCAAAGATTTTTTATTATTCTAAGCAAGACAAAGAATGCTTTAGAAAATTAATCTCCTTAACCTATAGGGTTTCGATGTCTTCCATCTCATCAGAGGAGAGAAAATATTAGCACATATTTATAAAGGTATGCACCCCATCTGCTAAAGTCAGTGAGGCATGGAAAGTGAAAGTCAAAATAATAAATTTATCAGAAGTCCTGTAGCAGAAGGAATTGCAGAAAAAGGATATGAAAGTTTTTTAGATCCAGCTTGCTTTGTAAAATCCATGTTATGCGTTCTTTACATCCGTTGTATGTATGTATATGTATATATGTATATTGTGTGTATGTGTGTGTTTGTATATGTGTGTGCATGTGTATATAGGGATGAATATGCACATATGTTTCACCCCACTTCCTACCACTCACCACTACCTAATCTCCCTAATATTAACACCTCGCCCCACTAAAAATAATATAGACTTCTAACGAAAAGAATCCCACCAGACTTTGAATTATTATCGATGGACCCACAAACAAATTTATACAAGCACTTTCCCGATTCAGATATCTACACAGCTATGCGGATTATCCAATATATAACTTGGACCTTATTACCAAACGGATGTAAAGAACGCATAACATGGATTTTACAAAGCAAGGTGGATCTAAAAAAACATTCATATACTTTTTCTGCAAATCCTTCTGCTACAGGACTTCTGATAAATTTATTATTTTGACTTTCACTTTCCATGTCTCACTGACTTTAGCAAATAGGATGCATACCTTTATAAATATGTGCTAATATTTTCTCTCTTCTGATGAGATGGAAGACATCGAAACCCTATAGGTTAAGGAGATTAATTTTCTAAAGCATTCTTTATCTTGCTTAGAATAATAACAATTCTTTGATATAAAATTCGTTTCAATGAATGTTTTAGGAAATTCATTGAATTACAATTTAATTTATTTGCTCTATCTTGCATATCGAGCAATTCTTGTTTAGATGGGATAACTTATGGAATATTACTGCCAGTAATATTTTGTAAACCTTAAAATCTCACGTTTCCATAACAACTGATTGTTAAATAAAAACTATTCTGAAATATATATATATATATATATATATATATATATATATATATATATATCAAAGAGGAAAATTCTCTTCCTATTTCTCACTTGGATATAAATCAAAAACGAATTTCATTTTCATTCATATAAATAAAAAAAAAATTCATTTTATCTCCTTAAATTAATTTTCTTCTTATGCCGATTAAATATAGTTGTCTTTTTTGTTGTCACATTAAAGTTTTTATATGTATCTCGATTAACGTTTCACAGTTAAGCCTGGCATATTGGTGTCCTTCGCCAGTCACGCTTATGTTACAATTAGCATGTATATTTGTATTATTATTCATCAGACTACTGTTCTCATCGTGATTGCGATTTTCGCACTCAAGATTAGAACAGTAGTCCGATGAATAATAATACAGATAACCAATCCTCATCTCAAAAATTCAGAAACGTCATCGCATTTACATCATTGAACATGTTGAATGAATGGTCGTATTGCAAGAATATCTATTCCTGCCTTTGTCTATAAGACAAACCTATTTCTGGTTGGTTTTTAAAAGTCTGTGAACGTTTTTAAACAAAAGATTTATTACAATGAATACTGCTTTCAACGTGAAGTTATTATTTTATAGAAAATGCAGAGCCTTTGTGTCTAAAATTCGTTTTCTGATTTGCAAGACTCGACCCTGACAGCTGGAAACTATGGAAATATTTGCAGCTTTCATAAGGTTACTGTTTTCAGGAGGTGTTCAATAGTGTTCAAAAAAGACCGCCGACTAAATGATATAATATAATGACATAAATGAGGATAGCCAATCACTTCAATCAAATCGAACCATTATTTGCATAAGATTTTTTAATCCATTGGCGTATAGCATTTCCTTTTGATTATATCTCCGAAAAGAGATAAACATATACCCATTGATGCCCACTGAAACGGAATGATGCTGAGAAGTATGCAACATGAATTATTTCGATTATTCTTGCTACTATTCTAATTATAGAGTACTAGCGGGAGCTGTGAAAATAACACAGGGGACTCATTCATATGTAATATATTGATGTTGGCATTCTGTAGATGTTCAGTGTAAATGGAGACGCTCTGATATTATTGTAGCTTTTCTGTTCAAATTGCAAAAGTATTCATCTAAGCTAGCACGAACACCCGGCAAAGCCCGGTCGTAAAGTACGCTTAAATATAATATTTATAATTTAGCAGCTTTCGTATATACTATTATAGAGTTAATGTTCTATCGATTTTTATATGTTATAAAATGGCGCTTTCAAAAATAAGTAAATTAATATATATATGTATATATATATATATATATATATATATATATATATGTGACTTGGGTGCATTAGCTTGAATCGAAATCGAAATAAAAACTTATGATATATATATATATATATATATATATATATATAATCATTTTAAAAAGAATATGGATTTAATACATAACAAAGATGTTAAAATAGGCTGTAAAATTAATTAAGTTCTGGCGTATCATGCATTAATAAATAACGTCTTTAATGACCTCACAGTTGATACTCGGCTCTTACTTTTTGTGAAAATTAATTTTCATCAAATAATAAAGGAAGCTGTTTTCGATTGGTGTGATTTTTGCGCGTGCATGACAAAGTGTGGTGCTGCAGTTTGTCTGTTGTTTATCGCTCCGTCTATTTACATCGGGTGCCTAATGCTTGACTAAAGAATAACATTAACAATTTGCTTATAAAAAAATATGACAATCTATTCTCTCAACAATACTTTAACAGTATACTATATAGGGAGGGAGAGAGTGATAGAGAGAAATAGTGAGAGAGCGATGGTATGTGGTGGAGTGTTTGTGGGTGACGACAAAATGACAACTCGATCGGTTCGGTGTTTTTCACTCTCTCTCTGCCTTTTGATCCGAACTCACTTTTTTATATTGACACCCCCACCTCAATTTGATCGATCAAGGCCACATTCCAAAGTGGTTGTTTTATATTTTCTATCTCGGTTTGGTAAAGAATGTTGAATTCCCAGGCTTCTGTACGTTTCTTCCGATGTTATGATTTCTGATGACACGTTTATTGTCTTTAAAAACTGTCAACAAACCTTGCGTGTGTGCATCTATCTTAAATTTTTTTTTTTTTTATTACATTTTCACCCCGAACACGGCACATTGCCACTCAGGTGTAGGGGGCTACTATCAGGTCAGCAACTACGGGGGCACTATGTAGGGATTTAGGCAGCAAGATGTCGGTTCACGTTGCACGTGAACTTCTGCATGTCAGTTACAGTTAGGGAAGCATGATCCTGGAATGGAATTCCAGAGTCTAGTGGTTCTGGGGAAGAAACTACTGGAGTAGAAAGATCTTTTGCATATAGGGATCTCTACTGTGTGGGGGTGGGATTTAGCTGCCTGCCGGGTTTGTCGAGGGTGTCTGCGTCGTGGGGGCACAAGTGTCTGTAGTTCGTCAGAGCATTCACCATTAAACTACTTGTAGAACAAGCAGAGGGATGCATGTGTGCACAACGAGCAATAGTTCTGGCGCTGTCCAGAATAATATGCAACACAATGCCGCCTAGATTTAGAACAATCACAATTGTCAAACATGTGTAAATATAGATCTAAAGTGACAAAGGGGAAATGATTAAGAATACTACTAAAAGAAATTATTTAGAAGCAAAGCGAAACGCATGTGTTAAAATATGAGCCTGTCTTTTTCTCTAATTGAATAATGCAACAAGTAAACACTGTTTTGTGTATAAGTTTTCCCCATGTTAAAGTCTTATACTTATCGGTAAAGGTCGACAGAAGCATTTAAAATTAATACTTTTACCCTTTAATGGCTGTCTTATGTGACTGTTGTGACCGTGAAGGGCTACTAATAACTATGACAGCACGAGGGTATGCTTACAAGAGTGACTGCATAATATGTAACAATGAAAACTGCTCCGAAGATGCGTATTTACTTTATCCCATGACCTCGGTCTGCGCGCACGTTCTACTTTTTTCTAATTCCCTTTTATTTTTTCTTCTTTCCTATGACCTCCCCTTGCACACAGCGCCGTATTTGCATAAGTTGGATCTTACTACTGTTGCGATAAACGTGTCCACGTTTGGTTCATAACGAGAGAACTATACCAATGTGAACCAATATGAATTAAATTGAAAGTCCTGTGCGAAACTCCGCACAGATTTCCAAGCTCGATAGAAATATCCACGTCTTCGACGACATAAATCTAAAGACTTTCAAAGGTTACATCAACCAAAATGTTTTGGGAATAATACTCAAGATGAAAACTGTAGCCCGAATAAATCTTAATTAGAAATATACAAATTATCAATCCTAATCTAGAAACATTTGAAGCATAGAACCTTGTATTATCTAAAATTAACTAAGGGTTTTTTCTCAATCTGAACATTCACGAGTCGCACCTTTCGCTTTGTGCGGATTGCGGACCCACATGACTTATGTCTCGCCATTTCTTCCGATCCAGAGCAAGTTGGTTGATGGACGGCCAACTGTTAAGAAATGTCTAATCAAAAACACTTTCTCTCCACCTTCTTCTTGGCTTTCCGCTGCCTCTTTTGCGTTCTAATATACCCCACAAACATAACTTTAGCAGGTCAGTGGCTGATCATTTGATTTTGCTAAACAGTTTAAAAGGTTTACTTTTCATTTGATCATATAGAGGGCGTATGTTAGTGTTTTGACGAAAGGTGTACATTTTTGTTTTTCGCTCAGGCGATGTCTCGTAATGAAACACTACTCAATGCGATTTGATAGTCGTTTATAAATAAATATCGATCATTAAAAATAGAAGTGTTTTGTATTCAAGCCATTCTCTTTATTCATATACAAAATAAATGTATGCACATTTAAAAGAGATTTTTCTCAACATTTTATTTAATATCTATGTCATTTATTTTATAAACGATTACACTTCAAACTTTCAGAATCATATTTTGTTACTTTTTCTGAAAGATTTGTCAAGAAATCGGATTCATATATTTTTTCATTGTTTACAAATACGCAGGTAACAGGGGATGGAGGTGCTTTGTTAACATGACAATATGAGACACTTCTAATCATCTTTACATCTACGATAACATATGACGAATGAGATTAAACTGAAAACCGCTTATCAGACAACAGACAATGGAGCTAAAACTAAGACGGAACACAGACATTTATGTCGTCTTAAAAGTCGACAAACTATTTTTGCTGTGTCATCTTTTGTTTGATAAGCCACTGATTACATAAATAAATCCCACCCCTACATGCATTTTTAAAAATTTCTATTCAACTTTCTTTTGCAAGTTCGTAACTACCATTTCTATTGGGTGACACGTATTTTACAAGAGTTTCAATAACTTAGTGATTCAGCATAGTGCGGATGGCTACATGCAAATACATGCAAAGTGACGTCACAGGTACAGAGAAAAAGAAAGAATATAAAATGAGAGAGAGAGGACGATCACGACAGAGACAAGAATAACGTTCGTGATCACGGGAGAGAACACGTTCATGTATGTGTCCACACGGCCGTAACAAAATCAGTTTTTTTTAAAGTTAATATTCTGTCAACCAGGACCAGGTAGATATCTTAACTAATTCGCAATTGTATTCTTAAACCTCTAGTAGAGTGTAGCTCAAAAATGAATTGTACATTACATTTATCCAATACGTTACGAGGTTAGATCGGCTGAAAAGTTGTAAGAATAAAACTAAAAATATGAACAATAGTCCGAATAATGAAAAGTAATACGAATAATAATCTCAAAACTTCAGAAACACTCTTTGTTTTCATTTTGTTTATCGACAAATTTTGCTTTATAGCAGTTTTACACCAGCACTGAAGTTGGGCTGTAAGGCTTCATGTTATAATACGTCTGTCACGAATTATTTTTTTAAAAATAACCTTTGAACTACTAAATGCATAAATCGTTTGGGTGCATTTAGACGGTACTCGTCTTTTTAATGTATAAGTCTGCACGAGATACGCTATAAATACAAGAAATAAATCCATTTACATTCAAGTCATTTGTCATAATTCAATAACTCACTCAACCATTCCTTGTACGATCATAATTTGGAATGCAATTTTCTCTACGGAAAAAAGCGATTGTCTCCAGATATGAAACGATTATCGTTTTTTACGACCATTAAACGTCTCTTCAAGAAGATACATAACAACGTTACAGACATATCATTACACTTACTTTTATAATATATTTCCCCCAACCTTTATCTCTCTCACTCCATCTCTTTCTTTCTTTCTTTCTTTCTCTCTCTCTCTCTCTCTCTCTCTCTATATATATATATATATATATATATATATATATATATGTTATTGGTATACATTGTAATATATATATATACATATATATATATATATATATATATATATATATATATATATATATAAGAGCAAACTGTTAATAAAACATGTTAAAAACACTTTGATAAAGTGTTAAAAACATATATAATCTGAAAATGAAACACTTGATAAGTGGATAGTCCTTAATCCGCGGAGTTTCGAAGAAATACTTTCCTTCTCATCAGAGGGTAGGAATTAGCAAAATGCGGGATCGGATTTTGCATACAAAAGTATTCTATGAAACTGTAAGTAAGTCAAAGATCTTACTTGATAACAAACAGTGAAGCAGAAGGAATATGGTGAAGAAAAAGGTGATTACACGTGAATGGATATTCTGGTGAAGCTAAATACTCCAATGACGGTAAACTCCAAAGGAATATAAATCCAAGAAAGTTAATTGAATTTCCATTCGCACAAGTAAAATCCAAGGAAATCACGTAATTGGTCCAAAATAATATAAAAAGGCCGAAATCCATGGAATAATTCACAAATATGCACAAGGAAAAGGGAAAAAGTTTCAATAATATTAATAAAAGAAAAGGATATGCGTTTGACACAGCTGCCGAGACATGATGTAATTAAGAAAGATCAGGGAAGAAGTAGAAAAAAAAATCAGTGAGGAAGAAGAGAAACAAAGAGAGGAAAAAATTAAATGGTGATAGAATTAAATAAAAAATAGAAAAGCAACTGTCAAAATGACCCAGAAAAATGTTCTTAAAAGGCACGAAAATATAGGGCAATTTTATTTTATTTTATTTATATATATATATATATATATATATATATATATATATATATATATATATACGCATATGTATTTGTGAACAAGGTGTCCTCAATAAATTTCCAGATATTTTTGTAAAGCATTTAAAATGGTCGACGACACTTCAAAATTAGGTATGTTACTAATATGCCTTAATGATTCTTGTTTTTCTGACTGCTGGAAAACTGCTTCTGTCGTATCAGTTCACAAGCATTTTGGCGAAAGAATCTTCGCCAAAATATTTGATTCCATAATTTACCAAGCTCTAGTCCATCGCCTTAGAGCTGCTAAACATCTGACCAACCAACAATATAGATTTAGGCAATCCCGTTCTACAGCAGATATCCTAACTGTAATCTCTGAACGTGTATACCATACAGAAAACAGGGGCGGGTAGAGCGATAGTCCTAGATTTATGTAAAGTTTCTTGACAGTGTATTGAACGATGATCTCAGGAAAAATAGATCATACGGTGTCACTGAACGAATACTTAACATAATTACATTTTTCTTAAATATGAGAAGAATCCAGGTTGTCCTCGATGGTCGTATATCTAAACAATATGATATAAATGCGGGTGTACTGTCCTTTTACTTTTATTATTCCTAAAATTCATAAATGATTTGCCTGATGAAATTGTATCTGAGATGGGTATATTTACTGATGAGACAACGCTGTATAACTTGTACGAGGAGAAAACAAATGAACACATGTCTAAGGAAATGGGAAAAACACTAGCAGAACACCTTCAATCTGGGGACAAAATGGATAGTCATATTCAATACTGCTAAGACTAAGCTTGTTTCCGTCATTAATTACAAGAAACATTATCTGAAAGTACTTCTTTTAAATACCTCAACTGAACGTTCACAGCGAACATTAGTTAGAACAGATAAATTGAGTACATTGCCAGAGCCGCTGCAAAGACGGCGGGCTCTCTCTAAGGTGCTAAAAAGTTACTTACGTCTGAGAGTATGCTGTACCTCTACAAGGCCACCATTCGCCTATGTATGAAGTATTGATGTCATATTTGGGTTGATTCATCTCCTACCAGTGTCTCGCCCCTGGACAGGGTTCAAAAGCATCGCCAACCTTATAAATCCTGAACTGTAATTCAACGTCTGTCCTATCGACAAAATGTTGTATCCCTCTGCCTGTTCTTACAGTATTTTAATGGTGGATGCTCTGACGAACTACAAACCTTTGTACCTTTCTCGACGCAAATACCCCCGACAAACCCGACACTCCGCAAAATCCCACCCCTACACAGTAGAGATCCCCATATGTAAGTAGGCCTCCTAATGTAATAGTTTATTCCCCAAAACTGCTAGACTTTGGAACTCCCTTCCGGATTTCTGCTTTCCCAACTGTGCTGTCATGCAGAAGTTCAAGTGTAATGCGAACATACATCTTGCTGCTCAACTCCCTGCATAGTATATCTGCAACTTATGCCCTCGATAGTAGCTCCTACATCAAAGTGGCACTGTGCCTTGTTTGGGGTGGAAATGGATTAAAAAATAAACATCTCATGAGATGATTGACTAATTTTTACAATTTCACGTTCAAATGAACAGCTACAGCAGGAATTAGAATACACCTTACTAAAGCCTAATCGTCACGGATGGCGGATTTCTAAAATGCAATCTGAAGGACATGTTAAAAGAACAATATGCAATAAAATTCTGTTTACAAAGAGTAAACATACTCAAGCTGTGATCGAAACTCAAACAAAAAGATAGAGAGTCAAGTATGATACCAATTTTGCTAACTTGACAGGATTTTTAAACATTGTTTTCAAACCTCGTGGAACTGTTGACAAACATAAAAATTCGATGACTTCCAAATATTACTTTTTCTATTTTGACCGCTTGGCAGCTTTTCCTTTCAGGATGAAAATCGATTAGAAGGTTTTTCACACGTCTGGATGCTATATATATATAAAATAGTTCAAGTCTGTTGATCAAGAATTCATCATATAGTATAGTATATAGGTTGGGAAGTGCCCTCACGCACATTCTCACTTTTATAGATATATAGTTACATTTTCGAAGATTGTGACGCTTATCTTTTTAAATTGCATTTTTATTATTGTGTCACTTTTAAGTTTTAAATAATCTTTTCAATAATATCACACGCCATATTTTATTGTGTAAGCGATTCCATCAATCTTCCATGCTTAAATTTGAACCAAAACCAAAACATATCTGTCGCTAAATACACTTAGCTCAGGTATGATATGGCTCTTTATGATATTGCGGGTCAATCAGTAAGTCTTTTACGCATAAGTTGCGAGATATAATTTAGTGCTTCTGTGGAATATGAACGAAACTAAATCGACTTTTGCCAACTAACATTTGAACGTACGTTTGGGTTTGTTTAGAGTTGTATAAGTGTAATGTCAGATTTATCTTAGCGTTAGGTTATTGTAATGTTATAGTTAATGTGGATTTTGGCTACAATAAAGAAGAATTTAGTATACATTCTCTAGAAGTACCGATAATTTTGGGTTGGGCACGTAACGCTTCAGTTTTAGATTCAATTTTTGTAGCTATGCCATGGCATAGCCTTTAAAGTTAGTCTTTGTTCTAGCATGCTTCAGTATTTAGATGTCATATTTGTTGGTTTGTTAGTTTGCGGTTGGGAGGAAGGCAGCACAGTATCTAAATGTTATATATTTTTTTCCTCTCAAGTCTGTCGTAATCTGGAAAATTGAATCTTAATGTGGGTGTACCCTTCCCTAGCAGACGAGTTGCTCTCAAAGCCCACCAGTACGGCCCCCGTCACGACAACCAATGAGACAGCCACCACCACGGCTACCGCCACCAGACTCGCTTGTCTGTCGATCATTGAAAGTATCAGGATAGGCTTATGATTTTTGGTCCTATTTTTTGTATGATTCCATTTCTTTTTATCCTTTTTCTTTGTTCGCTTCGGGAAGCTTTGATGTTTCGGTTTTCAAACCGATTACGCATCCAATCCAATCAAACAGGTCCTAGACAATGAGACAGAAAAAAAGGATAAAAACTAACGAACTGAATTTGTCTCGCATTTGGAACGAGTTGGAAATCAGCGGAGTTTGACTAGACGGGCGTGCGCACACGCACACACGCCCGCACACACAGATAGATAGATAGATAGATAGATAGATAGATAGATAGATAGATAGATAGATAGATGTGTGTGTGGGTAAAAAGAAAGGGAAAGAAAAAATTATATACAATGATAAATCATCAAATAAGAGAGATTTACTAGTTTCGTTTTCATAAACAGTTTTTATTTCAGATGTTCGTTGATCAGAACGAAATCGGCAAAGTTCTTTTTTAACGTATTTCTGTTTTTAATTTGTTTTTATTTCCTTTACTTTTTTTCCATTTCTACGGCATTTGATTTCATGATATATCGTGTAATTTATCCTTATATATATCTATAATATAAAGCTGAACGTGTGTGTGTGTGTGTGTGTCTGGTCACAATTAGGCTCCTATATGGTTGACTATCTTAAAAAAACTGATTACATATAATGATAGAAGATGTATTGAGGATCAGGAATGGGTATGTTGTGGGGTCTGCGTTCGCGCCTGGCCCCCAAAGTATGGAAATAAAAAATGAAAAAAAAACGTTTACAAGGTTTTTTGATATAGATGTACATAATAATACTTTGATAAGTATGTTTCAACTTAAATAGGGATGGTATAATAAAATTGTGGGGTCTGCGTTCGCGCCTGTACTCCATGGAAATATGGCACAAACTTTACCAAAGACTTTTCAGATCTATTTGCATAAGTATACTTTGATAATTATGTTTCAGTTTGAAGAAATATGGTATGATAAAATTATTGGGTGTTCGTTCGCGCCTGACTTCCATAGAATGTAAATATATCACAAAGTTTGACAAGGTTTTTTTTTTAAGAGGTGATGGCCCACAATAAGATCTTAACTTTAATTTTAATTCACGTTAGCTTTTATTTATTTTTTGAGTTGAATCATATTGTGTCGAATAAATTCACCTCATAAATTCACGTTCTTATTAAAGTGAAAGGCAAAAAAAAGTCGGAACTTTAGATAATTCTCGACACAACTTTTGCATAACTCCGTTTTTTTTCCTTCTCTACTTGCACATGGAACTCTTTCGAAAATAGATAAATAATGAAAAATAAGAACGTTACTTGTTATCGTATCAAAATAAGGGAAAATCCTGCTCACGTGATTACGTGTCTTGTTAAAAAACATTTACATAACCTCTTTATTTTTATTTATATATCTGTTTAAGCTTTTTTTGTCAGTATACTAAAAGGAGTTAAGTTGTTTACAACCCCTTCTGCGTGTTTTTTACATTACAATAGTGCAACCCAGAATCCGACGGCACATTACTACACCGTTCAATACTGCAAAACTGAAACGAAGCTGGTCTACTTGAAAAGGGCGCCATTTTCTTCTTATTCATATTTATATCGATTCTTTGCTTTAAAAAACTAAAGTAATTACATATTTACTTTTTTAATATCCCATTTTACTGTTTCGGATTATTTTACTAAAGTAAGTAAAGCTTCATTATTTTTCAAAACTGTTTTTGTGTCTTTGTTTTTCGATATTTCGTCGATATTATTTAGTAAGAGTGTTTAACAGGAAAGCCAACAAACGACTACCCGAAAAATTAATTATACAACAAATAAATGTTACCATAGTCAATAAATTTCAGTTCATGTTTTTTTTTGTTTTGAAATGGTTTTTAATGCTCTTTTTGATTTCAGCGAACCGAAATTAAAACGAAATTTCAGGCGATGACTACTTAAATGAATTTTTATATAAACTACACATGCCATAATCGAATATTTCTCAAGCATAAAATAACGAAAAACATTAAAATATGTTTATAAATATTTCTTATGTTGACGGAACTCTCTTAAATTGTTAACACAGAATGCTCGGGCGCCCCTACTTCAAATTGAAAACGGGGCTCTCCATTTCTAAGTCGCTGCCATTTTGATTTTTTTTAAAACCGGTTCGTAAATTAAAAAAAAAAAATTTTTTAATAACTACTTAAAAATATAAACCAATGAACATTTCTACCATAAAAGTAACTTTTATTAACTATGGTAACATTATTTCTTGTATTATTATATATATAACATTTTCTCTTTGTAAGGAAACATCATTTTGTTGGTCACTCTTGGCTACGAATGGAAACAAAGTTTATATTAAAAAATATATTTTCGCGAAAATTATCTTTACTTTCATCATATTTTGCTTAGGGTAAAAAATTTTTAGTATCAAAACTTATCTCTTTACAACCCCCTCCTTTTCCTAACCTATAATGCTTTCATCAATCACATTCCATTTTCTGTAGGCTGGTTTTGAACCCAGTTAACGACGGGTACCTCCGCTACTATATATATATATATATATATATATATATATATATATATACTAGTCTACCCGATGGCCCTTAAAATGTAAGATGAAAAAATGTTCAAAATAAAAAGTGATTTTGAGACTAAACTTGTTTCAGTGTCTTGAGAAAACAATTTAAGTGATGACCGCTAAAACATTAACACCAGAAAGATTTCAGAGAACTACTTCAAGCATTAACTATAAAAGCCCTACCAAAACTAAAAGAGTAAATATTTTAAGTAAGGCCTGAAAAAAAATCAGAATTCACAGGAGCGCTACTAAAGGCAATAAATATTGTTATGAATATGACCATCTCTTCTTCTATCTATATAAATAAAATGAAATCATTTTCCCCTCCGACTTTGACATTAATAGGATTAAAAATCATGACATTACATGCAAATGTTATGTGTACAGACTGTAACACATTATCTGAGGTGTGCTATAGGTATATTAACTCTACAGTTCCTCGACAATGGTACATTCCTATATTTTTCCGATGAGTGTCCACTGCCAAAATCGCTAGATTCGATGGAAGTTGCAACATCTTTTCTCCTTATTAGATCCCTCCTTTCCTCGCTCCCAATTTACACCGCAGCGGATGCGTTCACAAGGTACAGTACGATGAAACACCGGTTTGGAATCGTACAAGATTACTTATAGCGTTTTTTTTCTTTTTTCCCTGATTTATGCTTTCTGTTTTTTTCATAAAATAGAATTTTTTTTTAAACGTGAAACTCCGATTACTATAATTGTTTTCTATTTGCTTTTTTTTTCGTTAGTGTAAGACGCAACCTGAGGGACTAACCTGATTTTACTCCCGGTGTTAACGACTCTTACCGTTAAATCTAACTATGCCCTTTATTTATTTACTTTCAACTCAACATTTATTTTTACACAAAGATCAACGCAACGACATCGTGAATTACACTTAAATTAAAATTAAAACAAATAAATTCATTAAGAATTCGAGAAAACAAAAAAATTAAAATTCGAGTGTGATATCACTACTGAAACTAAACCAAAAAAACTTCACTGCGGAATTGATATTTGACATAATTCACTTTTTAGTTAATTCATCACGTTCTTTATTTTTGTGCTTTCGTCTCAATGATTCGAGTTCGAGCCCCCCCCCTTCAAACTTTTTGGGGATTTTTAAAACACACAGGCACCGTCGGACCGTTCGTATTGCATCACGTTAATTTTTCGCGTTCTTTTCATTTTACCACACCCCAACCACACTCCTCTAAAACCAGGGAAACGCCGGGCAACGCCGGGTACCACCCGCTAGTAGTTATACATTGTATATTTATATTCAAAACAATTTTTTTTTTAACTCACCGGGCTTGAATTAAATTTGTATGTAAGGAAAACACGTCAAAATAAAATAAGGCAAAAAATATTGTTGTCCTTATGTAATATTTGATTAGCATCAGTGGTTTTTCATATCGAACCTCAGACAGAGCGGTCATGGAATAAGTAAAAGACGAATATTTTGAAACCGGAAGTCACAAACCGGATGGACCGTTTAACGCCTAAGCAAGCAAGTTTATCTGAGTTTTACAATTATACAGATATAATCTGAGGTTATTGTTTTCCAGCGGTTAGGTAACCAATGAAGTTTAACGAGGTTTATACAAGAGTACTCAATACTGAAGTTGAGCAGGATATACTCTTTATTTGTTCTTACATAAGCAGTAATAGGTTGCTACATAGTCCCTAATTACTGGTAACGAGCTGACGGAAACATGCTCATGACTGTGTAGCAACGTCTTACTGCTTATGCAACAACAAAGAGTATATATATATATATATATACTGTTACTATACATATATATATATATATATATATATATACATTAATTTCGTATGGAATTAGATTATTATTGGTGGTATTTGTTTCACGAGTATATTTCCAGTTAGAATTGTTTCGGGACCATTGAAAGATTTTTTCTGTGAAACGAGCAGTATCCGAACTTGGAACCACTAGATTGTCAGTCGGTGGCATTTAACACGTAATCACCGTCACCTCTTTACTACTGCTTTGTTTTAATAAACAGTTTTCTGCATAGACCCACAGGAAGATGCGTTCCAATAATTGTCTGCTTATGCAGTCCTCGTTGTTGACTGCAGTTATATGTTACATATGCAAGATTGCTAGTTTAGTAACTACACCGAAAATAGTAAAACTCAGCAGTTGCATACGAAGTCTTGGAAGCTTTGTTTAAAACACAAAGAGATAGAGATTGAATGCAGCAGTTATCATCCTCAATTCATTACATTTCGGCTGCTTGCCTGATACACATCTGCTTGCCACGGACGTAGAAGCGAAGACGACCAGAAGGCCGACGTATCCTGATTTTGACTTATACTGACACAATAACAGAAGATTGTTCGTTCAGTCTCGTATGCGTGTAATTGTGAGGCAAAAGTTGCGCAATCCCTAACCACACCTCTAGTGAATCAGAACTGCTTTTCTAGTGGCAAGAGAAGTCTAGGACAACTGGAAGCAATGCTGAGATAAGCAGAAAGAATATATAGCATCTAGAGTTTCTTAATAGTCACCCATTTTATAACTGATCAGGCTCAACATCGCTTACCTTCGGTGATATAACAAGAATCGTTGTGTCAACGGGATTATGTTGTGGTTTTTTACTACTATCTCATTAGCTACTGAATACTAGACTTACTAGATAGGGTAAGCCTGCATACAACTGAAGTTTCAGAGAGCACAGCTTTTACACTATCACAATACTACCGTCCCTGTCACTATTACGATGAAGTGGAATTTTACGGCAGCCATATTGCTGCTGCTAAATAAATCAATATTTGCACCATCCAATCAAAACTCTTGTCTCATGATAACTCATAAGCCGTCGCTGACGTAAACGGGTTGGGCCATTATTTACTGCATATTTTATTAATTTCTGCCATTCTCATACTCCCCTCTTAAAATTTCTCGTGTTATTTGCCTTTCTGTTTATCAGTCCATATGTTCAATCTGCAAACCAGCAAGAAATATTAGTACAGGGTTGGGCAGAGCAGCTTGCTACTTTTTGTTTTAATTGATATTCCAAATGAGCACCGTGTATAAATATTATACAGATTAAGAAGATATAAGTTTATATGATACAAGTCAATTGTTCTTAGAAACTTCTAAATGTATAACCAGTCGGGACCAGATGTTAGGCTCTCCTTATAAGCAAGGTTACAATAATGCATACACTCACTATGCATACAGTCAATTGTCTCTTCCTCTGCTGTTACATAAAAGTCACTTTCTTTGTGTCAGGTCCTTCCTCATACGTTCCGAAACGGCTAAGCCTATTTTTTGTAAATTTCACACAAAGGTAAGTATTAAAAAAAATCCGATTTAAAATAGTCTTACTTCTCTTAGAGATTAAAAGAATTGTACAGGTGGAATATATTACATTATATCTGTGTAATGTTGACCGGTGTAACATAAAATATCCCCCTGCATTTTTTTATCTATAACAGAAGAAGGCTATTTTTAAGATCGTCAAGCCCAAATATCAGCTGACGTGATGTTGTAAACAAAAACTCTGGCAGAGTTTGATGAACGACATTATCATCATTATTATTTTCTATTTTTTTTTTAAAATTAGTTCACTGTGTAATCGTAATATATAATATTTGATAAAGGATTGATTCTATTATAATACATACAGATTCTGCATGAATTAAAATATAAGCCGTCCAGCTAGTAACAGTATACATATAGATACCTTTTCTTGCACAAATTAAATAAATGTTTATGTGCTTGTGCTCTCTAATTTCTCCAAGTGTTCGTTCACAGGTCACCTAGTCGCGCCATCTCACCCATCTTTGCTCTGTATATTCCGGCATTCTTTAACCGTTATCTATAATGTTCGGATGATATAATACACTTTAGTAAGAAGAAAATGAATAAAAATAAAGACGTTTCTTCATCAAGGAGTGAATATTGATGAAAACAGATATGTTTTATCTAATAAATAAAACGTCTGAACGACATTTGCGGAAGCAAACAAAAAAAAAATATTCGAAAGAAAACGGTTGACAATTTTCAATACACCAGGTGGCGTTTCGGTTCTCCAAACAACAAGAATGAAGCCGTAATGAAGCAGACATTGACAATAAAGTAAAAGAAATAGGAGACAAAAACATTGCATTGTCTGTTGATTGGAAATTATCAGGATTGAATGGGAAAATTAAATGATTGAATAAAAGACGAAAATCTGTTTTATTGTTTTAAGTGAATTCTTTCTCGCATATTATCGATTTCCATTTCAAATACACATATATATAATGACACGTATATATATATATATATATATATATATATATATATATATATATATATATATATATATATTCCAGGTGAAAGATATTCACAAATTAAGAATAACTGAATTTAAACAAGAGTCAGTGATAGTGCTCAGTCAAAGATAGCAAATTATATTTTTTTATGTTAGCACGCCACTATATATATATATATTATATTATATTTTTATATTATATTTTATATTAGCACCCCATTATATATATATATATATATATATATATATATATATATTATATTATATTATATTTTTATATTATATTTGATATTAGCACCCCATTATATATACATATATATATATATATATATATATATATATATTTATATATATATATTTATATATATATATATATATATATATATATATATATATATAACACTTTTGAATAACACTGAACGTAGTGCCATAATTCATTTCTGAGGGTTTAGTTTTTTGGGGGTTTTTTTCTATAGTTTAAACATTATAAAGAAACTTTCGAAAAGAAGACCAAAATACACTTCTTAAACTTATTTCTCCTAAAGATAAATTGGATAAAAGGGATAAATAAAGGGTGGGACAGAAAAAAAAACCCAATCTAGACGTCTTTCAGCCAACCCTTTTCAAGATTAACGTTGGCAACGAGGGAGAATTTGTTGGTTGGTTGGTTGGTTCTTTTACGGCATATCAACCCTTTTCGGGTTATTTAATGCCGAATCCAAAGATTTTGAGGAAAATTTTTTTTAATAGAATATATTTGTTGTTTTCACGTCGGTTTCTATTTAACCCATAGTTGGGACCCTAACAGGTACTACCACTCCGGGTCAGAGTGGACCTGGGAGCAATGGTAATTAAAGGGTAGCTCCACACTCCCCAAAGCCCACAAGCTGAGGCCTCACCACTGGATATAGTTTAAGGTCCTATCCAGGACCATGGAAACGGGGGGGGGGAACATCGTTTAAAAACGTGGCCAAAAGACCATAAATTATTAGCGAAAGTAGAAAAATAGAAGAAATTGTATAGGGAATAGGGTGAGGGAGAAATAATCTCAGCGATTACCCATAAGTTCTAAATTATGGGTATACTCTCTTTGCTTACACAGAGATGTTTATATTTAAACTATAGAAAAAAAACCCTCAACAATTAATTGTGGCACTACGTTCGGTGTTATTCAAAAGTGTTATAACATTATGTACCCATAAATCTTTATATATATATATATATATATATATATATATATATATACATATATATATATATATATATTTGTAGCAAGATATGGTGTATTTACATATATATATATATATGTAGCAAGATATGACTGTATTTACATAAATAATTATATATATATATATATATATATATATATATATATGCTAAATATTTTAGCCTGTGAAAACTGTATGTTATGATTCGTTAAAATAGAATGGGATATTTATGCTAAACTTATGATCGAATATAACAAAATTTGTGTTCATTCCTGCATTTAATATTAATCCAGTTTAATCGCTAATCGGGCATCAAACGGATATTCTAATACTTAGTTTACTGTTTCATTATCATATAAAAGGTCCATACTAAATTTTCTCGAGACCGGCTTAGTACTTCTTATGAATAAGCGAGAGTAAATGCAGTATTATGGTGACTAATACCAATTAATCGTTATTAATATATAATTGTGTATGAAACGGAACCCATAATACTTAGTTCACTACAACATATCAGAACAAAATTCCGTGCCAAACTTTAGCCAGATTGGCTAGTAGTTTAAAAAAAAAAACGTATAACTTAAAATATTTCAGTATTAAGAATCGATTATATAATGTTATAAATTGATTTTTTTTTAAATTAATGTTGCAATATTTTAAGTCATAAATTTATTATATTTTTTACTAGAATATCTTGTTTTTTTTTTCATTTTTGACAACTAGTCCTTTACCTTTCCATGTATAAGCTTGACCATATTACTTTTCATGCTCGTATTTTCTATTGTAATACATGCTTTGTCCAGGCTTCTAATAAATTTACTTGTTCTTTGTTTAATTTCAGTTTTATACTTTGCCCCCATAAATATATATATATATATATATATATATATATATATATATATATATATATATATATATATAATAACAATGTACGGCATTGTCTGTTTTCAATAAAATCCACTCAATTATCTTTCTTTCATGCTTTCCTTCTCTTTGTTTCACTTCTTACTTCTCTTTCCGTGATAGTAATGAATTAGTAGCAACAGTAGTCGCTGTTGCGACGTTTTTGCTATAGAAACCAGTCATAAAAAGCGTCGCTCACATATTTTTACGATTTTGAACAGCAGAAAATTCATCATAACTTTTGTTTTACTGAACAAAAATTGAATGTCTTTTTTACATTATAGCTGAGAAGGTCATCTATAAACTGTAATAAGTGTTTGAAATTTGGTCGAAAGATGAGTGAGCGCTGAAGCTTTTAAGTAGTTCTAAATGACTAAAATTGCCACTTAACCATATATTCAAACACTACCATATTTGAATGATACTCCTTCCCTATAATAAATAGTCTAGAAAAATATTCTCTCTTTTGTCAAATATTTCTTCTGATAAGTAAAGCGAATGATCATTAACTGGAGGATGAAGTAATGCCAGTGAAGAAAGTCTCATGACAGACGGACGTATATTTAACTGCTTCCGTAAGGATGAGATAATGTGTGAGCTGATTGTGCCGCGACATGAGAACAATACTAAATAAACCGTACTGAATTGGGTAATGAAAGTCAGAACATTAATCCAAAATATCATACACCGAACATTGCTTAAAATTTAGTAATAGTATTATTTGCTTCAAATTCAGTAATATTATTATTTCATATACAAAATTATGAATAGAACTAATTGTTTAGTTATTACTTCAAACAGACATGTATTGCGATGGGCGTAGACAGGTTATTCTTGCCCAAGGCTCGCTACATGATATAACGCAGCGCCTTGATTACTTCCACGCATTAAGAAACTCATTCTCCATCTCAATGACTATAGATACAATTTTAAGAGAATTTGAAATATTTCAATTTACAAATTAGAATGTGCACTCACATATCCATTAAATCCTAAAAAAATACAAAAAATAATCTGAAGTTTGTAAGAATATATATTAGTTTATGGTTATGACCTATTGTAAAAAATTTCCACAAATTTGTGTTATTCTAATGTTTACGAAAAGTTCGCGTTAATTCATCCGATAAATTAGACTAGAAAATGCCCACATGCGACTCTTACACTAGCAGCTGTGTTACAAGGTTAATAAAATTGGTCAATCAGTTTAGAAGCGAATCTTGCATGCACAAAGATATAAACATAGAGACGGCATTACAATTGTACGTTTTTACTGGAATCATTTCGAGGAGGGTATATCTATCTGCCATTCACATTGCAACGGTGTAGCAAAATCGGGTACGTAGAATTTTAAAATCTAGCGCCAGAGAGGAAAAAAACTGGGGACTGCGAAAATGCCCGGGTAGCCCCTCGGAATTCGTTTGTAGAAGCGCTTCCTCATCTAAAAGATCTTTTAGCATTATATATAGACGCAAATTTGTAGACATCCGATACGAGATAAATCATATTTCTTTCATGAAATGTATTTTTAATTTTATTAAAACGTGTTTTATGTGGCAATCCTCTACCATATGTAGGAGACATATGCACTTAAGCAAGAGTACTATTGCAAACTACAGGTAGATATAAATTAGAGGACTTTCTGCTACCTGCAGAGAGTACAGCATCAGTTTCGGAATCTTATATTGGTCGCTTGTGTCACGTGGTACTGTTTTCAACTACGTCCGCCAGAAATATGTCCATTTTGCTTTTGTTGTTGTGAGAAAAACGCGTGGGCGTATTTGAAATTATGTCGTTGCTGGAAGAACTTATTTTTTATGCAAATGCGCGAGGAAATTAAAATTCGTTCGTTTATTTGTGCGCGCATGTTTGTGTGTGTGTATGTGTGCGTGTGTGTATGTGTGTGTGTGTGTGTTATATGTAATTTTCATATTGTTACAGCCTTTTTGGCACAGAAAATGTATTACTTGTCTCTCTATCGTTATTTCCAAGTTCAGTGGGGTTTTTATATACTGATAACTTAAAAATTGCCCAGATAAAGCACTACTAGAGAATATAAGTAAATGGTGTTACCGATTGTATCTTGGATAATCTTATTGGAAGATCGGAGACGATGTTTGAATGTAAAAAAACTAAATAAAATATCTCGAAAATTATAAAGATCGTACTTAAACGTGATCATGTTTAAAATGTTGGGAAGCATCACTGTGCCAAAATGTTATATGAATTACCAATTCTTGAAACGAAAATATGTTCGTGGAAATGCAATTTTTATCTAGGTACACATATTAAGAACAGAAAGTAATTTGCTATTTTCATAATAAGACGAGTTCTCGCCGTGAATGCTTTACAGAGAGGTGTACCGTTGTCAGTACATACATTTACATACCTGTTAACATATAGACACTCGGAACCCAACACGTTAGAGCATAGTACGTCGAAAGGAACATAGTACAAGTAATAACTCGACTCACTCTTTTTTGTTGTCTCAAAAACATTATATTTCCGGTTACTTTGCCAAATAAAACATGATCGTGGTCCTTCTCTCTGATCTCTATTATTTCGAGCGTTCTCCTCGTTCTGTGCACATGTTCTTTTTATATTGATTTTCTTTTTCCTTGCCATGACATCACTTCGCACACGGCTCGACAATTGAATAAAGGCGACACACGCGCGGTCATGTTCTGTTACAGAGGAACCAGAGGTTGAATATCAGTCAAGCAACTTATATGCAAATAACAATATTTCTTATTATAAATTCAGATGTATCGTAGCATATTTATTTTTCATGTAATTTTCCATTTAAAATACTTTTGAATATGTTTTAACTTATATTACGGGGGTAGGTTCTCTGTGGTATTTGCTGTTTTGTGTTGTTCGTGCACTTCTGGTTGTTCCTCTTGATAACATTAGTCGTCCGGCTTAATAAAACAAATAAAAAAAATCATTACAATAATTATAAACCATCTAAATATCATGTTCTATTTAAATAATTTTAAATGGTTGCAATCCTATGCAGACATCCCTTAATCCTCCGAGTTCGTGTGTGCGCTGCATCATTTAATGCAACGTGTCTTGGTCACGAATAGCCTGGCGGCGCCCATCCATATCAAGTCTCCGATCACATACTACCCCTGGTATTACCAAATGATCACCAATTTTAATATTGGCCATGCGCAAGTTGCATAACTCCGGTATGTCAACGTGATTATGCTATATATATATATATATATATATATATATATATATATATATATGTGTGTGTGTGTGTGTGTGTGTATTATATATATATATATATTTATATATATATATAAATTCTATATTCAGTATCAAATTATTAAAACAATATATATATATATATATATATATATATATATATATATATATATATATATAATTCTATAATCAGTATTACATTATTAAATCTATCAGTAGATAATCCGATAATTCGGGGATACATATTGATGCTCTGAAATTCTGGAATTTATTGAACATTAAAAAAAATTATATTTAAGAATCTCCACGCTAATCCTATTAATGAAGTCGAACTATCATTATATTCGTGAGAAATTATCTCGATGTCTTTCATGTTTTGGATTGTTTCGTTTTAAAACTTTTTTTTTTTTAATCCAACGATCCTTGCTGATCGCGGTGGTTTCAGATACGTATAGTTTTTATTTACATTTACATTCAGATTCATTTTCCATGTAATGGGAAAAGATCAAACGACCTCTCTCTCCTTTGTCTCCCACTTCACCCATAGATAGAGGCTAACTATTAACGAGCACTTGTCTGTGTTCCTATCATTTCTTCCGGCGGTCTTACATTTGTCATATTCTGTATCATATGCTCGTGCTTTTTATCTGAATTCAAATTTATATGTAGATGGAAACCAGATGTCGATCATAATCATCATCGTCATCATCGCCATCATTATCATCATCCTCATAACCATTATTCTTTTTCTTCTTCTTCTTCTTCTTCTTCTTGTTTTCTTGTCGTTGTTGTAGTAGTAGTAGTAGTAGCAGTAGTAGTAGTAGTAGTAGTAGTAGTAGTAGTAGTAGTAGTAGTAAAGTCTGTTTAGCATTCTGTAATATGCTTAACGGTTTTTAAGAATTAACTTCATAACTTATCTGCGGACAAGTATTTATTTACCCGTCTTTCTCCCCGTATGCCCTTCTCTCTTTTTCCCTACACTTTTCTTGGTCATCCTATGTGAACTGATTGTTCTACAGCTAATACCCTTAATACTTTCAGCCATTCTTTCAACGATGCCATAAGATCCACAACTTCTGTTCTGCACACACTGTCTAGATTTTTAATCTATTTTTTTTAAACAACGACACATCCATTTTATCATGTTGATATCATTTCTCTCCATGCCACGCATGTCTTTCGCCCTCGCTGGCTTGGTTTCGCTTCCGTGTATTTTTACATGGCATGCAGATGCCTAGTTGACGTTTTCCACAAATAGAGAGAATGTAAAATATTTTAACTTCGTCTAAAACAGCTAAGTCTAGTCTTGCATAATATTTTACTATTGAGAACTTTTACAAATCCCGTTAAACAAACCATAAGCCTGTTTTAATAATGTCTAGATATTCAATTAGATATCATATATAAATAGAAACTGTTTGTTCATCAAACCATAAGCCTTGTTATAAGTACATTGTTGAATTTGCTTCACAAAACTAAAATATGGATCCTAATGGTCTTAACTACGTTTAAGAATCGAGTACATCGTAATCATATTGAAAAAGTAAATTCTTAGGAAATCGGTCGCATACCATTAGCAGAAATCAAACACAAATCTGGCAACTGACCTATTTTGATTTTCTAATATATAGAGTTTAAAATAATAACATAACCGGTGAATAGTTTTTTGTGACGTCATCAATTCATGATATCCGTAATGTCTCGAAAGATTAATTAAAACATAAACGGTAATAATACAAATATAACTGAATGCGTACATGTTATTAATTGCGCCTATAATCATTTTAATTGTTCCAAATAATACACCTTTATTAATTCTGTGTGTTTAATGAGTAAAAAAAAAAAGAATTAATAACAAGAATGACCCGTGAATATCTCACAGAACACTAGAAAGGCCCGTGGAAACTCCACAGAATGAAAAATAACTTTAATCAACAAATGTGTTTTAATACGTAGATATTTTTTCTGGATAACGCAAGTTTTTAGACAGGCAAACTAATATCACGCAACGATTATGAGATTATTTATTAATATTTCTACGAATATAGTGTACATTATATTGTAAATACAGAACCGATCCAAATGAGATAAAATTAATAAGTACTAACAAATATTCAGAAAGTGATATTGTGCTACATAGTTCAATACAAGTAATAATACAATATTACAAGGGGCAATCTTTAATTTAGTCCTTCAGTCCAGCAACTCTTGGCAGACAATAGTCTTCACTTTTGCCTATTTATTCTAATGTTCCCTTTTTTTGAACGTAACATTTTGGTGACTTCTCTCTTTCGTGAAGAACCGCTTCACACCGAATTTTCTTAACAGCTTTTTTACTGTGAGATTAACATTTACTTGTTATTACTAACTTTACTTTCATATAAGCTGGATTGCTCGAAGAGGTCTCTAGTCACTAAAAATTATTATATATAATTACATAAATATATTTATAGAAAGATGTTTTTCGACGTTTAGATTTCGCGAACCCTGGTCGAACGCTGAATGATATTGCAGGTTGGAACCGTAAACTGTCAACTCGATAGTTGAGCTTCTATCGCAGATTGAAAAACTTACTGGTCTAGCCGCACTGATGAGTTGTAAACAGCGAAACACTACTATCTGTGGATGACTATATAAATATATATATATATGCGTGTGTGTGTGTGTGTGTGTGTGTGTGTGTGTTTGTGTGTGGAACCACCCTCTTAATGGATTCAACCACTGTTCATATATATACCGGAACTCTTAACGACCCCAAGAAGGGTTCTACTTCCGGAGTTAACCTTGCCTGCTCGGTAGAACGCAAAACACTCTTTTCATTCTGTAACCCTTTATGTGTCTTTTATTAATACACATCTTGACTTGCACCGTCGTTTTGTTTTTATTGTGACTAATTCAGAGCCATGACAATATATATATATGTGTGTGTGTGTGTGTGTGTGTGTATGTATGTGTGTGTGCGTGCGTGTGTGTGTATATGTATATATATATATATATATATATATATATATATATATATATATAATTTGAGGTTGTTATTTTTCAGAGGAAAGCAAACCAGTGAAATATAACAAGATTTACACATAAGTGCTCAATACCGAAATAGACCAATGTATATTTTAATTTTTTTATTTTTTATATAGAAGCAGTAACGTGTTGCTACACAGTCATGAGTAGGTTTCGGTGAGCTATAGGCTATATTTAAAAATGTTAACACCTAAAATAGAATAATGATAAATAAGAGAATACGCCGTTCTTTCGGATCTAGAAAAGAACGCACCCTTTATTCAGATTTAATCAGCTTTCATAAAATTATAAAAAAACTCTGAACTAAAAGAGAAAATGTCCATGGCTGATGAGAATAGCGTGTCACAGGTGAAAACACGTCTTTCAATCATTTAAGTCAGGTGGTGGCAATGCCGTAATATTAACCGTTGACAATATTCTCACAGACAACCTTGGAATTAATTAAAATGGCCGAAAACGCATCTAGATAATTGAAATTTAAGGAAGGAAAAACAAAAACAAGCGTTAAAATGAATGGTATTAAGTTCAAAGGATATGATTTAAGAAAAAACGAAATTAAGTCAGAACGAATTCAACAACAACAACAACAACAATAATAATAATATTAATAATAATAATAATAATAATAATAATAATAATAATAATAATAATAATAATAATAATAATAATCGTGGTGACAATACTATTATTGTGATTTGGGGAAGCTTATTGCCACTTAAATTCCAGTGAATGCCAAAAGTCATTTCCAGCAAGAAATCAAAGACAAGCGGCTGTTGCAGTAACGCAAATTCTTTTGGAAATATTCTCGAAAGAGGGGAGAGTACTGGAAATCTGGGGACGCTTGTGGCCTTAAATTCAAGGAAAACCGTCTGTTTTTTGTGATTATTATTATTATTATTATTATTATTATTATTATTATTATTGTTATTATTGTTATTATTATTATTATTGTTATTGTTATTATTATTATTATTATTATTGTTATTATTATTATTATTATTATTATTATTATTATTGTTATTGTTATTATTATTATTATTGTTATTATTATTATTGTTGTTATTGTTGTTATTATTATTATTATTGTTATTATTATTATTATTATTATTGTTATTGTTATTATTATTATTATTATTGTTATTGTTGTTATTATTATTATTATTATTATTAGTAGTAGTAGTAGTAGTAGTAGTAGTAAATAGCAGGCAGCCCAGCAAGATGTAATGCATGACGTCTTAGTGACGTCCTGCATTACATCTTGCTATGACGTCATATATGACGTTATCTGCTTTTACGTCATGACTAACGTCACAACATATATAGTATGCTCTGATATCATTGTGAAAAAACAAACAAGACGAAAAATTGAAATAAAATAATATGCAAAATAATTCTTCTACTTAGCAATCCCCCAACGCGATCTTATCAGAATGTTTTTTTTTTCTTTTTGGTGGGAGGGGTTACCATCTTAGGTTTTTTACACGTTAAAATATACTGGAATGATAAAAAAAGCCACTCAATTCTAGTGAAGACCAATGGTCGCTGCCGATGAGAAATCAATGGTAAGCGGTTTTTGTGATAACGAAAATTAAACAGCAAAGTTTATCAAAAGAGGTGGAGAGTACTGAAAATCTGGGAAGACTTGTCACTCAGCGTTCAGAAAATCATACAAGTTGTTCCCAAAGAGAAATCTTTTCTGATGGCTCGTGTAACTACTCCGAGTAACTACATATTAACAATTAATAAATTGTTTAAACTAGTATACATATCCGAATACACCAAATTAAAAATAGACCACGTTCTACCACAAAAATACCGAAGAAAGAAGGAGTGAATTAAAAGCCATGTGAACTTATGTCTGATAAAGACGTAGCCATTTACTGCGACTAATAAGGGTGTGAACATAAAAGAAACTGCATTTATGAGATTTCATGTAGATGTGGAAAACTCAACAAATGCAAAAAAAGCCACCCCCTGAAAATAAGGCTATAAGAATACCGAAAAGCTGTCATACGCGGAGAAATCGAAAAATCAGCCCTAGCAGACCATATACGGAGAGGAAAAGGTACTCATTCCCCAATGTAAGATGATGTTTAAATACTAGATATAGAAGAAAAATGGAGGTTAATAAAACTCAAAGAAGCAGCACATAATGGCAGCAACTTCCTATACTGTCCAATTGAATTTAACTACATTTGGAATTCATTAATTACAAATTTATATGAGTAAAATAAGCGAGAAAAAAAACATCATTAAAAAAGGTTTCTTTCTTTCGTTTTTTTTTACCCTTCCCACAAAATACAAATAACTCCAAAAAACAACTCTCTTTTTCTCTTGGAGTTTCCTCCCTTGCACTATGTGTTTTTGAAAAGAGAAACGAAAACACACGTAAGATTTCTATCCACGGTTTCGTAAAATAAATTATTTTACTAATAGTTACAATTAACAGAGGGATTCAGTTAAAAATTGAATCATAGGAAAGTCCTAAAAATACCTAGTGACCTTGGAAAATTGACCATTAATTTTATAATTTACGGGCACGCCCTTAAACCCAAGGTTCGATTTCTTGCAATACACAGCTAACCCCCCTTTTTTCTAAGTTGAAAAAAAAAGCATGGTGCTTACATCTGACGAGATCGGAGTGCTCATCGACCGAAATGTTGTGCAAATAACACCCATCATGGAAATAATTGCCCAAACAATCAAAAACAATACAAACAAAAAAGAATCTAATTGATTAACTAGTAAACTTACCAACATGTAGATATATGAAATTACGAAGTAGCATCGTTCTTATGCAATATCATAATGAACCCTTACGAGGTTGCATTTTCTCCACGTTTCTTGTAATCTTTTTATACTAAATTAAATTTTAAAAAGAAAACCGATGCCTGTTTATTATATATCATGAAAGATTTCGTTTCTCTGGCAAAAGTCAAATGAATACAAAAGCTGGAGAAAAGAGATTTTCTAAGGGTAGCTCGGAAACGGGCTCCTAAAGTCAGTTAGAGACAATATACACAGTTCTACTGCTCCAACAAAGACGTTAACTATTTACATTCTTCGACGCCAGAATTAGTCTAATGTTCCAACTGCAACGTTGTTACTACTTGTAAAAAGGACCAAACATAGTATTTAAAGACTAGCAAAAAACATGTAACTTTGGTAGAAATTATTTAGGTGAAAAGAAAACCGTAACCATCACGTTAAGTTTGAGACGCAAATCGCCGAAATGTATTTACAACACATTATATTTTCTCTCTTTCTCCCTTTTTTCTGTCTGGTAGCTCTCCTTTTTTGTAGCGAAAACCAGCTGTAGTGGTGCAGTAATTGTCTCTAGAACACACAATCCGAACGGCTCATTTTTTAATTGATAGGAAGATGAGACCCACGAGCTTGTCAAGCATATCTTCCAAATCGTCACCCATCTTTAATTAAACTAAGTTTTAAGAGATAAAAGGGCTCCCTCCTGGCAGCTAGCACTTGATTCTGTTATGATTTAAATTTATATCCGATAGCTCTTTTAAGAATAGATGATGTTTTTTTTATGGCTACTATTTCTATTTCGTTACAGCTTGGTCTTCCATGGATTGCTTCTAAATATTTCTGAAGATTCTTTTTATTAAGCCAGTTGCTCCTATCACAACCAGTATAATATTTATTTCTTTCAGAGAATCATGTCGTTTTTAATTTATTTTTTAGGTCCTGATATTTTGTCATCTTTCCCCATCCAACTCTATTAAGGCCAAAATCATTTGGGACTGTGACATTGATAATGGGCGCAGTTCTTTCGGGCTTGTTCCATATTACAATAGATGGTTTGATGGCCTCGTCGTTTATGTATCTGCCCACCTGTGTGTCTTTGTCATAGAACACGGTCACTTTTCCGTTTGATGTTATCGGTGATGGTTCATGCTCCCAGATGTTCGTCGATCCGTCAAGTTGTATCTCTCCACATATTATCCAATGGAGGTAATGTGGGGTATATGGTTAGAAAAGAAGAAAAAAAAATAAACGTACCGGGCGTATATGCATCGCTATTTGGGAAAGAAGAAGTAAAGGATGGCCAGCGCATTTGTATACGCGAACGGCATCTTGGGAAGGCAGAGCATGATGGGAGAAGCTATTATTTTTTTTCCTGTCTCTTCCTTTTTTTCTAGATAGGAGGATATAAAAGCAGGGAAAAATGGCCTGGGGGAGCAGAGAGAAAAGAGTCGTGAACATCTTCTCTTGAAAAGAATTTTGTATTGCTGACGTTCGGATTGTGCGGTGTGACATTGGTGGCGAGAGGTCAGGTGTGGTCGATTGGAGAAGAAGAGGGCAGTAACGTGCTGTTGTCGAGAGAGTTACTCACTTATTCCCGAACCCCCAAACTGAATCCTGATTATAATCCTAGAGGTAATTATATATTTTGTTGTGAAGGGCAGTTTAAACTCATCTGCCAATATGATTGGGTATGCAAACATTACATGGCTTGGGCTCTCAATCGCTGAGTGGCAGAACCAGCATTGGCCATTTGCTTGTAGGCTAGCCATTTTTTTAAAATCCGTTTGTGAGTAGCTCTGATGTCTTTCTCTCCTCCGAAATAGTCAGCCAAAATTCGCATGTTGCAACTGGTCGTTTCGCTTTCGCTGGGTGAAATTTTTGATATGCAAAAAAAAAAAAAAAAAAATCGGGCAGGCGTCCCTTCATTTTTTCCTTTTTTCTTTTTTTTTCGATCTTGATGCATGTATATGCATTTAATTCCGTAACATCACGCTCACGCCAGGGCTTAAATGCTGACGCGACATTAATTTGGCACGTAAGTCGTTAATTGTCCTACGTGTCCTACATTGGTCATTTTAATGACGAAGCCAGCGACTCCGTTGTACAACGAAGACTTACAAATTTTCGCGATACACATCGAATGTATAATATTTTTATTTTAATACGGAAAACGTCATTAACAATTTTGCAACACTAAGAAAACGTATTAAAATTAAGCATCAGAACAATGTTTGGTTCAATGTAAAAAAGCTGCATAAATATACAATATCTCTCTCTCTCTCTCTCTCTCTCTCTCTATATATATATATATATATATATATATATATATATATATATATATATATATATATACTTTTTCTGGGGAGTGTATGCACAACTATAGAGTCGATATTGACATAATAAAAATTGATTATTTCTGCATAAAGAAACGGATCTGTAAAAATGTTAACATTTGGCGGAACTGTTTTGTACGATGAATACATATTTCAATGGCGGAATGTCGCTATACTCTGCGTTCATGTTTGTTTGCGCGCGAGTGTGTGTACGTGTGCATATGAGAAATGAGAAGGAGAGAAATCACGACACAATATCTTAAGCGAATTAGAAAATGTAATTGAATTTGTTACGGCTGTAACAGATTTTATAAAACATATTTAATAAGGAAATTTCCATTTTCGAATTAATGAATCTTAGAATGGAATATATTTGCATTTTATTCCGTGCGAGCATAGCTGCTGCAAATTATGAAATTCAAATTATATTCAAGTCCGTTCTCTCAGCGTTTGCATTCAGTCTTCTCTAGCAATTTCTTATCTTCGACTTTTCCTAAGTTGTTTGTAACTCACAAATAAGATCAATTAGAAGCAAACACATGTTGACTAGATAGGACACCGGAAGTGTGACAAGCTCAAATATTAACGGATTCAGAAAGTAATGTTGCAATATATATTTTTCTCATATCTATATAAAGTTAGGGATCTCTAAGAGGCGCTTTCAATAAGTCTCCAGACTTTTTTCGGATTGACACTTTTATTGATAGTAGACATAGAGACTCTAGTCTCCTTCGAAGTAATCTTCTCCACCTGTAGCTGTTTCTGTCGTTCCCAAACTTCTGAAAGGTGCAATAGAAAACCCTCATGTGTGAGAATGACAGTGACTTCTGTCACAGCTTTTTCATCTCCTCAATTGTGTCACAACAACAACCTCTAGATTTTCATTGCGCTTATGGAATAACCAAAAAGTCACGAGAAGCAAGTTCTGGAGTATAAGAGAGGTAAGGAACTGCATTGTTACTCATCTTCGCCAAATATTCTGTAACGGATCTCCAACTTCCAACGTAGACCACCACTACCATGTCTCCTTCTCCAACATCTGGGGGCTACGTTCTAACCTTCCAGAGTTTGAAACCCAATTACAGGAGACTAAACTTGACCATTTATTTTTAAGCGAAACTGGCATTGGACAGACTATTTCCCCAGATGAGTTCGTAATTAAAGGATACTCTAACTAAACTTCTAAATCTGACCCCCAAGATCGCCATGAGCATGGAATATGTGCCTATATAAAAGATGTCTTTTCATGTGGTAGGGACACCTTCAGAGAAAATCCTAACTTACCCTATATGTGCCTCCGGGTTGCACTAGCTCACATTACTGCATTGATATTCACTCTCTATCGCCCCCATAACAGCGGAGTTAGTATCTTTAAAAGCATATCTGAGAAAATTGGCCAAGTCCTATCTGCTTATCCTTCAGCTAACATTCACGTATGTGGAGACTTCAATGTTCACAACGTGGAATGGTTGACCCATTCTAACAAGACCGATGATGAGAGGAGTTTCTGTCATAAGTTCTCAATTGCTTATGACCTCACTCAGATTTCTTTTGAACCCACCCATGTGCCCGACAATGACGGCCAGTATGCGAGTCTACAAAACCTTTTTCTCATAACTTGCCCTGAACTATGTTCAGTTTCTGTTCTGTATCCTCTTGGATCTGCCGACCACTCTGTTGTATCAGTTAAGATTAAAGTGAAATGTACTAAGTCCCCATACATACCTCTCCATCGTACAGTATATCCATACACTAAGGCTGACTGGGATAGCTCCCGTACATTTATATCGGATCCAACTCTGCGTTCCATGTTTAAAAAGGATGTGTCCTCTATAGTATCAGATCTGACGGAATGGTTAATTGTAGGTATAGACCGTTTCATACCCTCGAAAACGTTTCAGCAAAAACCTAGCAGCCAGCTGTGGTTCTCCAAAATGTGCTGCTGCCATTGCGCACAGAAATCACTTTTTCTACTGCTTCCAACGTAATAGATGTACTGAGACTAAAACCGCTTTCAGGACGGCCAGCAACCATTGTAAGAAAGTAATAAAGAACGCAAGAGAGGTATACTCAGTTCGACAAGTCCAAAGTAGCTGATCAGCGGCTTGGTTCCCACCAGTTTTGGCAAATAGCAAACAGAATCCTGAACAGAAGCGTATGCTCTATCCCAACGATCATCTATGGACCTGAGGTAATCTTGTCAGCATCAGACGAACCAAAACTCTTTGCCAATAACTTTGCAGCTAATTCTACCCTTTACGACGAAGACCGCCAACCCCCAATATTTCCTCCTGTATCAGAACACACGCTATGTGATATATATATATCTGTACGTGATGTTGCCAAGCTAATTAAACACCTTAACAGTATTCCAATTATAGTACTCAAAAAACTTCAACCAGAACTAGCGCCTATACTTACAAAACTCTTTAACCGTTGTCTTAAGGGTAATAGCTTTCCATCACCGTGGAAAATCTTATCAGTATGCCATGTGTTTAAAAATTCAGGTGTCATCTCCCTCTCAGTCCAGGTCAATAAGTTTGCTGTGCGTCATGAGTAAATTGCTGGAACCTGTGTTAAATAGGGAAGTAATCAACCATCTCAGCAAAAATAACCTTCTTAGTGGCACACTAATCTTCTCGTTCTGCTAGATCTACAGCAGATGTGCTTACAGTTATATCTCATAGGATTAGCGAATCTCTCGACGAAGGCAACATTTCTAGGGTAATTGCTGTTGACATATCTAAGGCCTTTGATAGAGTATGGCATGAAGGTTTACTTCACAAGATCTGTCTTCCCAATTATTAAATCATTTCTTCCTGACAGGTTCATAAGAGTAGTAGTTGATGGGCAAAAATCAGAAGCTCACAGTATTAATGCTGGAGTCCCTCAGGGGTCCATTCTGGGCCCAAGTCTTTTCCTGATCTACATTAACGATCTTCCAAATCACATCCTTATATCATTTGTAGACATTTATGCTGATGACACTACAATCTATGGTAGCACATCTAAGACATTAAACGACCAAGTTCTCTCTCATTCTCTTTCCTCTGATCTTGAGCACGTGGTACAATGGGGTAAGGAGTGGCTGGTTACTTTTAATGCATCTAAAACCAAGCTTCTATCTTTACATCATCAACGTTCTGATACCCATCTGACATCAATTGAAATGAATGGTTCTCATCTTGAGGAGGCCTCAAGTTTTGACAAGCTTCTGGGATTGACCTTTACTCCTGATCTTAAATGGAACAGGTACATCAAATCTGTCGCCAAGGCCGCTGGAAAAATGATGGGATCTTTCTATCAATCCAGTAGATATATCACTGCTGATGCAGTTCTCTATTTATATAAGAGCCAGGTCCGTCCAAGGATGGAATACTGTTGCCACATCTGGGCAGAAGCTGCTAGAAAGGACTTGTCCTGCATTATAGAGTTCAAAATAGACTTCGTAGCCTCGTAAGAGATATCCTTTTCTCTTCCCTGCAGCCTCTGTCACACAGAAGAGATGTTGCGAGTTTGTTTCTGCTGTATCGTTATTTTCATGGAAAGTGTTCGACTGAGCTTCAATCTATGGTCCCTCCGCGCCAAACTTTCACAAGGAACACTCGTCTAACTGAAAACACTATCAATAATTCCCCCCACTCTTTATCTGTGCCGAAACGTAAACGTAGATTCCATGAACAAAGCTTCTTTCTTATTTATTTATCTTTGAGTGGCCTCTTGGCCTTGATAAGTGATGATGCCTATGTAAAAAAAAGAAGGATAGATTAGTGGACTAATGAATTTGTGCAATTATTCCACATCTTTATTTCCTCGCGAATTATTGTGAGTACAGATACCACACTGACATCACGCTGGGCACTTATCGTCTCGATAGACACACGACTGTCTTTATCCATGATTTATTTTTATTTTGCTGATCAACTTACCTGTTCTTACTTTCTTACTATTCCTACTCCTTTTACCATCCCATCGGAGACTCCCAGTCTTCCTTAAATCTCTTATTCCACTTGAAAATTGATACTCGATTCATGAAAGATCGTCCAAAAGCAGCCTGAAGCATTCCATATTTTCTGTGATATTCTTCCAAGTTTAAAACAGAATTTTATTGCATATCATCTTTTTAAAGTGTACTTATGCTCAGATTGCATTTTCCAAATTCATCAGCTGTGAAAATTAGGTTTTAATAGAGTGTATTTCAATCGCTGTTGTAGCTGTTTATTTGAACCTGAAATCATAAAAAGTTATCTAATTAAATGTAGAGCAGTAACATACTAAATTTTCAAGACTCTACGACAATGTTAAATGCCTGTACACAAAAGTTTGGAAACTTATTTAAAGAGCCCTGTATATATACCCGGAATTGAATCAAGCTCAAAGAACGTCCTACACTTTCAATAAGTGTATTGTAATCGAAGTCGATTAAATTGCCCATTTTTCGATCAAATCGATTAGTTGCATGCTCTAGTCGGGGATTTATCACGGTGCACACGTTGGAAGCTTCTCATCGATTCTTACAGTGACTTTGCCCACAATACATTTTAGTCGACATTGCACTGTAGTAAACCTACGTTGGATTTTATAACATTTTTATATATCATTGTCTGAATTAAAGACAAAAGTTTAGTATCATGGTTTAATTGTGCTCGAAACAAAAACATTTATTTCCAACGCGGCCGATCAAATTAAACAACCTACTGTTGATTTTATACGACGGATTCTTCAGCGTATGCGGTTGTAAACTTCTTAGATGCACTTGTGAGGTTCAACTATCTTAGAATATTTTCATTGGTCAAAATTGAACTGTTCCAGCTTTAATAGTTTTATTTTTAGATTATCGATTTTGATAGGAGGCATTCCAATGCAAGATATATCTAGAACACTACCGCACACATAGAGTAACTTTGTGTTAATTTAAAAAATAATCGGCCAGTTGTTTCGGAATCCATGGGGAATTATCTTTCTCTCTCACACACACGCATACCCAAGACAAGCACAAGACAAAGTGTATATATATATATATATATATATATATATATATATATATTGCAAGATAGATAGGCATGTAGATAGATAGATAAATAAATAAATAGATAGATATATAGATAGATAGATAGATAGATAGATACTGATAACCGAATAAATCTTTTGAAGCCAGCGTTCCCGGCGATTACTTAACGCCTTGTAGTTCAAATATACCCTGCTATTTATGCTTAACAAAGAAACTTCAAAATATAATTTAAGTATCGCGAAAAATAAGTAAATGTCAAAGTAGAATAGAATATAGGCCACAAACACTTTAAAGAATATCCATTAAATAAGCTGTAAAAATCAAACAAATGTTCTCTTTATGGAAATGATATTACCATCCCTAACCCCCGCCTAATATCCTATTAGAATTACTTCAGTAACAAATTTATTAATAAATCAAGTAGTAAGTGGTTACAGTGTACTAATAATTAATTACTATACTACCCTAGAAACATAGAGGAATAGACTACCATAAAAAGAACATTATTTAATGTCAATGAAGGAGTCACCATCTAGCTGTTCTATAACACTGTTTCGATCTATACCTACTTATAAGAATACAATATACGTTTAACTGGGAAAAGGTGAGTTCACTTCGCATACTTCAAAATAAAATACTCCAAAACAGTAAACTATGCGGTTATATATTAAATATATAACATATGTGGCCAATATGTTAAAAAATAGAATGTTTATATATATCTACAAAAACTATATAGAGTCAAGCGCATAATTGATTTTGATGAATATCTTTAACTGACAAAAACTATGTACTTTAATGCAATATTTTATATGAACTGAGTGTCCTATCGATATGGGCGCGTATATACTATTATGTATTTGTTACCGTGTATACAGTCAGAGAAAGTTATCTTTATGAGAGAATATTGATTTTTTTTGTTATAAAATACATTAAATACCCTAGTATTGAGGAATGGATGAATAAAATAGAAGATAATTAAATAAAAACGGTTGGTTCATGCATCTATAGAGTCTTCGAATAAATTAAGAACCCCATTAAAGCCAAATCTGGCTTAAAAAAGAATAAAAACCATTGAAATAAAGTATATGTATATATAAGCAACTATACATGCATATGCGTAAACGTTTACATATGTTTTAAATTTTTATGACGCCCTCTATATTTAATTAGTGAAAAGGTAAAATATGTATGCTACACGTTATTGGCGTGATTATATAGAACCAATCTATGAAGGAATAAAGCTTATCAGTTAAATAAAGAAGGAAATAATGGGCCAGATTAAATGTATTAACACATGGAGTAGACAGAAATTCTGTCATAAAGAGACGGCCCCTACTGATCATAAAAAACGACCCTAGGACGCGGAATGACCACTTTAGATTAAAGTAAAGAAAATTATGTCCTAAAACTAATCGATAGCAATAAACCCCTTTGCTGAGATACTCTTCCCAGCCTGGTATGTATTTTCTCTCCTCCCTCTTTCACTTCCTCTTCCTCCCTTTCCTACATCCCCACTCCCTAACCTCACCTATCCACCCTTACAAATTATACACTCACCTTTTCCAGGGTTTAAGGCACCCACAAAATATCTTTTTATATACAAAATGAATGCATCTTTATTTTAGCTTTCCTGTTGTCTTTTCTCGATCTTATGGGGGTTTTCTGTATTGAAATCCCTCTGAAACATTTATGCACATGTGTAACCAATAATGCTTGTATAATAAACATACTATATATATATATATATATGTGTGTGTGTGTGTGTGTGTGTGTGTGTGTGTGTGTGTGTGTGTGTGTGTGTGTGTGTGTGTGTGTTTTCTCGGTAAGAATGTCAGTGGATGTTTTGCTACACTTTTCGAACTTCGAGTAGTGGTAGCAAAACAGTAGCACCTTCTTTTCTGCAGCAGACCACGGCTGAGCTTTTAAGCCTCTTGTATTTTTCTTTCTTCTTGTTGCTGAATTTGATGTTTGGGGGCCAGGACCTCTGTTATCAAGGCCTGATGGCTGACCCTGGTTATCCTCTGTCATGGTTGGAGAGCCACTTCCAGAGTTCGGAAGGTTTCCACCATTGTTTGCATCTTCCCGCCTGGCGTATGAACGGGTTGAAGGGCCCTTTTTATCCTGGGTGCCGACCTGCCAGTATGTGTTTTTATTTTCTTTGATATGTTGTCTTGATTTCCCCATTGTCCACGGCTTTTTATTTCTTATTCAAAGCTGCCCTTTATTGCTAAAGGGGGTGCCCCCGTCTGCAAACTGAGGGACGTGCTGGATGGCTTGAGGAGATAGCACACCATTTCTTTGAATATTTAGTCAGGGTTTACTTCCAATGAAGTGTCCTCATATCAGAATTTCTGACAAACCCCTGTACAGAGAGACCTTAGGCACTCGAGGATAGTGTCTAGTAGGCATTCAGTTTCTGTGTGTGTGTGTGTGTGTGTGTGTGTTTGTGTGTGTTAGGATGCTATTAATTTTAACCAATAGAAAAAAAGGATAAATAAAATAATTAACCAAGTAAATGGGGAAAAATTATAAATTGTTCAAAACCAGTTAGATTAATTTATGCTTGAAGATGATTCCTGAAGGATTGAAAAGTATTCGGACTCATGATAAATATGGTGATAACATCAGCCAATTCTCTCCAGAAGTGATGGCTGTTATTCGGTAGTTGGAAAGGATCAAAAATAGAATTAATAGACAAAATCCGTCTATTTTATTTAATGAAATATGCCACTGAGAAAAAATGATGCCTAAATATATATACATATATATACATATATATATATATATATATATATATATATATATATATATATATATATGTATATATATAATGTGTGTGTATATGTCTGTGTGTATATGTCTGTGTGTGTATCTGTCTGTGTGTGTAAACACGTGTGTGTACACATGCGTGTGTGTGTCTGTGTATGTTTAAGCTTCACATGTCTATAAATATCGTAAGACTAAGTGGTGTGACCGAGTGTTTTCTGCTAGGAATCTCCAGCAAATTCAAGTGTAATATTATGGATGCTGTCATTAACAAGCATCACCTAAGGCCGGCTCGTTCATATCCTCAACTGTGTTTTATTACAAGTTACAACTTGGTTTAAGTTTAGCAAGAATATAGACAGATACACTAAAATTCAAACGGAGATCCGTATGAAAAAAAAAGTGTGGCCTGCATCCAAACCAATATAATTCAAAGCACGATGAGTTATCTGTGAAGAAGCGATACTAAAATTCTAGATATCCGAAACGAAACTAGAAACGTAATGCCCGGTATTACGGCACACCAGATCTTTAAACTTTGTTACAGCGCTTTTATGTACTGTTTGTCTTGAAAGCTGTTGTAATAGGATGACATATGACTACTCATCAATAATGGAAGTAGGAATATGACAGGTAGACAACACATCCAGTCCAGTAGCAGTAGTAGTAAGAGTAGTGTAAATAGTAGTAGTAGATCTACTACTACTACTACTAGCAATAAATATAGTAGTAGTAGTAGTTGTAGTTGTAGTAGTGGAAGATTAAAATATCTTCTTTGAATAAAAGCCTAGAATTAAACGATCTTAAAGCACATGTTTCATTTAGACCGAAATCGATCTATGCTTCGATTATTAATAATGTCCATCAAATCTGTGTCGGGCGAGGTCAGATTGTTGTCTGATTAAATTTAATCAAATTCATGATTCAATTAAGATTTGATTTTACGATGTTTAAAGCGATCGGCTGCAGTAATGAATTTCTCTTCCGGAACACATTACTCTCCGCACCGACAAGCAAAAGTCAATTAGATTATTCATCGGGGTTTTGTTGTGTCCAGCAAACTTGTAATAATCCTCAAATCAATTTATTTTGTCAAGACTATATCGCACCACGGATTAAAACTGATTTACTTACGTATGAGACTGATATATTATTCATTAAAAAAAGTTAAGAAAATAAGTAATAATGACGTAGCATTGGTTTTGTGTCGATGTATTGACACGTAAAAATGGCGGAGAATAAATAAACATTTTGAAGTTAAAGTTGTTGTCTATTGGATGAGCGTCGATACATTGCCAATAAGATATTCGCATGACAAATGCAAATATATAAATATATAAAAGCAAATACCTTACTGACACACATATATATATAAACATATATAGTTATACATATATATATATGTGTGTGTGTGTTTGTGTGTTTTTGTGTGTGTATGTGTGTGTATGTGTTGCAGTTTAGCCCGGCTTTGCTCGGGCCCTATGTACTGTTCATAACTTTATGTGCATATGTATATACTAAAAAGTGTAAATATGTACGGTAATGCCCTTTTATATAATAGGCTTCCTTAACTACCATAGAGAAAAGTTGGTAGAGACTGCAGACGTAAATGTTTTTAAAACTTTGACCCCAATTTTGACCCCTTAACATTTGTTTTAGCCGCAAATAAAATTAAAATCTCTGACCCATGTCTTAGTAACCTACATCTAAAATTTCAAATCTCTAGACCCAAAATTAGTGGAGAAGTGTGATAGTGTCTGCAAAGGCAAACTCTTTCAACTTTGACTTTTTGGCAGCCAAAATTTCGCCCAAAAACTGATTACAAAGTTTGCTGAATGTGTGAATACCCTTTATGCTATATTCCAAGTGTTTAGGCTCAAAACTGGCTGAGTAATATGCTAGAGACCACAAAGGTCAAATCCTTTAAACTTTTACCCGTTGCAAGCCAAATTTCTACCAAAACACCCATTGAAATGATTGCCGTATGATTGAATACACTTTATAAATTTCAAATGTTTAGACCAAAAATGGTTGAGTAATTTCGTAGAGACCGCAAAAGTCAATTTCTTAAAAACTCTGAACCAAGTATGACCCCTTTACTGTTTTGGAATCAAATGAATTTGTAAAGTTAGATCCATGTCAAAGTAACCAATATCTAATTTTTTAAGTTTTTAGACCCAAAATTGATAGAGGAGTTTGGTAGAGTTCTCAAATGTAAAATCGTTGAATTTTGACCCCTTTAAAGCCCAATTTTTGGTGAAAACTCGTTAAAAGCATTTTACCAAATCTCAATACCCGTTATCTCTAATTTCGAGTCTGTAGACCGAAAATTCGCAGAGTTATTTGGTAGGGAAATTAACACAAACACACACACGCCGACAGACATTTTCACTTTTATAGATATAATAGAAAAATAGATAGATAGATAGATGAATTCACTATTAATCTCAAACCCAAAATTATTTGCTACTAATTTATTATTTTTTCGACTCCAAACTTACTAATAATTCACTATTAATCTCAAACCCAAAATTATTTCCTATAATTTACTCTTGTTCTCAAATTCAAACTTATTAACTAATAATTCACTATTAATCGCAAGCTCAATATTATTTGCTATTTATTTACTATTGTTCTAAAATCCGTATTTATTTACTAATAATTCACTATTACTGTTTAACCCAAAATTATTTGCTTCTTATTTACTATTACTCTAAACTCTAAACTTAATTACTCCTTATTCACTATCAATCTCAAACTCCAAATTATTTCCTATTCATATACTATTACTTTTAAAACCAACCTTATTTACTACTAGCATTTCTGCCTGGCGTTGCTCGAGTCCTTTATAATGTTCATAACTCACCCTATGTGTGAACATACTTTTATGTAAAATTTAAAACATTTAGACCAAAAATTGTCTGAGTAATTTCCTAAAGAGAGCAGAGGTATATATATTTTTTTAAGTTTGGCCACAATTTTGACATCTTAAACTTTATTGTTTTAGTTTCAAATCAAAATAAAATGTTTGACCCATGTTCAAGTAACCTACATTTAAAATTTCAAGTGTTTAGACCGCGTAGGTAAACTGTTTCAACTTTAACCTTTTGGCAGTCGAATCTTTGCCCCAAAATATATTAAAATGCTTGCCGCATGTCTGAATGCTCGTTATATAAAATTTCAAATGTTTAGACCCAAAATTGGCTGAATAATTTGCTAGACATCGCAAAAGTGAAATCTTTTGAACTTTGACCCGTTAGCAGCTTAAATTCTCGACTTACCCCGATTAAAAAGCTTACGCTTTCTCTATATACGCTTTATGTAAAATTTCAAATCTTTAGACAAGAAATTTGCTGAGTAATTTTGTAGAGACAGCAAAGGTAAAATTTTTTATAACTTTGACTTACATTTTGATCCCTATACATTTATTTTTGGGGGGGGGCTCAAATCAAATTATTAGGTTGTATCCATGTCCAAGTAATCTACAATTTAAAATTAAAGTGTTTAGACCCAAAGATGGCGGAGGAGTTTGATAGATTTTTCAAAGGTCAGATCGTTGAACTTTGGCCCCCTTGACAGTTAAATTTCTTGCCGAAAACCAATTTAAAAGAGTTTCCCAAATCTCAATGCCCATATATCAAATTTCGAGTCTGTAAACTGAAACTTGACAGAGTAGTTTGGTAGGGATAGTACACACACAGACACACGGAGACAGACAATGTTATTTATATATATATATATATATATATATATATATATATATATTAAGTTATAAAATGTATATGGCGATTAAGCTACACTGAATATTCCGCGTTTCATCCACTCTAGAGTGGATGAAACATAGAATATTCAGTGTAGCTTAATCGCCATATACATTTTATAACTTACTAACTAGCTCTACCTACGTATTGAGCACTTTTGAAGTGAATACTTAAAGTTTGCGCATAAATCTATACTTTCCTATATTAATTTTATGTGAGTAAATTAAGTAGTTATATATATATATATATATATATATATATATATATATATATATATATATATATCACAACTTATTAGTACGGCTAGACATATACCATACACTGGGTGTCTCTGCCGAGAACCTGTGATTAAGCCTTTTCATATGGCTAATAAACAAAGCAAGAGTGTGAAAGTCGGGCGATAGGCAAAGTTTACCTATTCATTTATATATCGTTCTTCTAAAAAGCGAATATTATAATATTGCTGATGAAAAGTAAGTAAACGATTATTTGTTACATAGCTGTGACTTTCAGTGTACATAGTTTTTTTTTTTAAACATATAAAGGAAAATCATCCTCGTGTCTGCTCATCTTGAGTATTTTATCGAAACAAAAGGATTCCTTTTCTTGGGAAATTACGTATTTTAAATCAAATCCGAAGTGAATCCATCGACTCATAATCTGTCAACCATTCCCAACTTTCAAGTTCCTGCCTTCACTTGTGTAACATAAAAATTAATACAAATGTGCCCTCCAAGGCATTGCCAAAACATCCTAAACATTGTAACATACAGCAAATAAGAACGGTTGAGATGTTCGTAAATCAACCAAAGAACAATTAGGATGTTCATAAACCAATCCAAAACGAACGGATAGTTTAACAGACACCTCGTGTTAATAAAATATGTAGTAAAAACCTCCCGTAAACAAATGTTGATTAACTTAGTTATAGCGTAATAGCAGATAAATATATAAGTATTTAATGCAAATGATAATATAAGCAAACGTATGTGTATTGGTTTTTCTAACGGCTGTTATCCTCGTCTTAATAGGTTTTGTTGTTTTATAACTTTTCGGTTAACTCATCCTCTGGCCTTCTTCAAGTGGTTAACCGCGACGGGATAAGAATGTAACTGTAGCCTCAGTAAATATTGCCTTCCAGAATTGTTTTTGTCTCATCAGGATTTGGCCAACAAATCCTCTAGCTCGCTTAGAGTAGGATATAAACAACTATCTTCAGACAATACTCACCCAGGACTGTAAAGACACAACGTCTCTATCCACTGCGCCATGGACCCCAAAGGGGCGATCAAGGTTAGATTTTATGGTGATATAAATCCAATTTTTTTGTGTTTTATTTGGTCTTTCATTGTCAGCATTGAATCGTAGGATATATTATTATTCTTTAATAAAAAAAAAATCGGGGGTTGAGAATCCTTTAAGATGAGGCATCAGAATTTGTGTATCTATTTTTTGTGGACTGTTATTCTCATCTTCATAGTTGTTGTTTCAGAACGTAGTGAATCAACAAGGCCGATAGCCATTAGTCGTGTGCTCTCGTGTAATGAATGAGTGCGTGAATGTAGGATTGACATGAAATTCTTAAAGATAAACTAAAATGACCGAAAAATGGGCTGAAATAACTTAAATAAAAAAAGTAAATGACTTAGAATGACTTTAATGAATTTAAGATGAATTGAATGACCTTAAGAATGACTTGAATGCTTAAAAAATAACTGGAATCCTTCAAAAACGACTTCAATGATCTGGAGAATGATTTGAATGGCTTTGAGACTGAGTGGTTGTAAAGTCGGTGATCATTTTATTTTAGATATTTTAGTTGCACCCACATATGGTATTTGCTTGCAGTATTTGCCAGAACAGATACTACATTTGATCTTGGCCAAAAGGCCAAGAAAATTGTATTTATATGCCCCAGCACTGACCAAATAAGGCACAGGGCCGATTTTAAATGTGAGGAGTGAAGGGGAAATGGGGAGCAACTTCCCGCGGAGTAGGGGAGCTGGATAGTGACAATTGGTATGAAGGGTTGCCCCTACATTGACAAAGGTGTTATATGTGGGGTCGCCCGCACATATGGTCTTTGCTTGCAATATCTGTCGGATAGATACTACACTTTGATCCCTGCCCGAAGGCCACGAATAGGGTATTTATTTGCTCCAGCACCGAGCAAATCAGGCACTAGGCCGAGTTTTAATGAGAGGAGTGAAAAGGAAATGGGGACCAACTTCCCGGGACCTATTGGAGCTGGATCGTGAAAATTTGTATGAAAGGTTGCCCCTACATTGACCAAAGTCTTATATGCGGGTTTTTTATTTATTTGTTCCTTCAACAAGCAGATAAGGCACAAGGCTGATTTTTAATGTGAGGTGTGAAGGGGAAATGGGGACCAACTCCCCGGGGAGTAGGGGAGCTGGATAGTGACAATTTGTATGAAGGGTTGCCCCTACATTTACCAAGGTCTTATATGTGGGGTTGCCCCAACATATGGTCTTTGCTTGCAGTATCTGCCGGAACAGATACTACTTTTTGATCTTGGCCAAAAGGCCAAGAAAAACTGTGTTTATTTGCTCCCCCACCGAGCAAATTAGGCACAAGACCGATTTTTAATTTGAGGAGTGAAGGGGAAATGGGGCCAACTCCCCGAGGAGTAGGGTAGCTGGATTGTTACAATTGGTATGAAGGGTTGTCCCTACATTGACCAAGATCTGATATGTGCGATTGCTCCCACATTTGGTCTTTGCTTGCAGTATCTGCCGGAAAGATACTACACTTTGATCTTGGCCAAAAGGCCAAGAAAAGGGTATTTATTTGCTCCCCCACCGAGCAAATTAGGCACATGACCGATTTTTAATGTGAGGAGTGAATGGGAAATGGGGACCAACTCCCCGGTAGTAGGGGAGCTGGATAGTGACAATTGGTATGAAGGGTTGCCCCTACATTGACCAAGGTCTTATATGTGAGGCTGTCCCCACATATGGTTATTGCTTGCAGTATCTGCCGGAACAGGTACTTCACTTTGGCCAAGAAAAGCTTAAAAAGCTAAGAACATCATTTATTACCAACAGACCTTCGATCTTAACCAAAAAGGCCAAGCACAAAAGTGTTACGGACAGACCGACAGACCGACCGACAGTGCGACCTACCGTAGTGAGCCAACGACAACTATGGAAGGCAGCAATTACTTGGGATACGTTTACAAGGTTCAGCTTTTCTATCCCTTTGCAGTTATCACCTGATAAATCAAAACGATGAGTTGACCTAAACGTATTGAAACAAGAACAACTCTTATGATGAGAGCAACAGTCCAGAAATTAATGAGATTATGAGCCGCATCCCAGAGGATTCAAAAATTAAATTAGAAAAATAATAATATATGAAGCAAATATATATTTGAAAATGTATGCATGCGTAGAATATGAGTGTGTACCTACATTAGTTATCTAAATTTCTAAAAGCTGTTAATAATAATAATAATAATAATAATAATAATAATAATAATAATAATAATAATAACTAGCAGGACCCGTGGAAATTCCACGGTAGTTAAAATCTTTTAAAACACATCAGTAAGAAATTCCTTATTGTTATATTACAAAAATGAACGTATGGAAGCAAGTAGAACAAACAAAGAACTTTAGTTTAAACTTTTATTGAAGGTCAATGCGATCGTAACTGATGCTGTTGATATTGTCAGGAAGTGCTGGTGATGATTGAGGCGGTGATGACGTCGATCAGCTGTTTGGAGTGAGAATAGTGGTCAGTCAGCAGGTTCTTGGGAGTCAGACTGTGAATTAAAAAAAACTGTGTGACATTGTTGACATCGATTTTGTGAAAGTTTTGATGACCCCAAGTTGTTTAATATTTCAGGACATTTTGGATTACATGTATATATTTTTTTTTTTTTTTACAAAGGCATCACCACATTATCAAGGCCCAGAGATATGTATAGGAAAGGAATAGTTCTGGCTTTCCATATTTACAGAAAACTGCCATTGCATCTTGATACAGTTGTTGAAGCTTCCTAGGACTTCCTGTAAATGAAGATGGTAGAATAACTGGTACACCAAAATCGCCATCTTCATTCCTTGCTAAATGATCCATTAAGCCAGAATATTGAGCAGCTCTTGGTTGACTTTGATAGCTTTTAATGAAGTTAAATAAGCAACAGTCAACTTTTACATATGCAATAGACTTTTCTATTTATTTGGAATTTTATTCAATGAAGATTTGGAAATTCACAAATATTTTTTAAGTCGAAGTATTGATATAGATTTCAATTAATGCATCACAACTTCCTGATAATATAAATAGAACATTTTGAATTTTCTGTACAAACGTTTTTTCCATAAAAACATTGTAATCTGTTATAATATTCAGATTCTTGTGTATTACATGCATATAAAATGAAGTGTTTCTGTAAATCTTAAGAAGTACAGTTAAATTTTGATTTTTTCGATAATCAAAATGATGTGAGGTAGGTTGTACCTATCAAATTTATGTCAATGTTATATAATTAAGTAAAGTCAAACAAACTGTACACTATTTTTTCATCAAATTATGAATTTTAAATATAAGGAAAGCAATTTAAATTTTTTTTTCCAAAATCATATTTACATCCAAGTTAATTTTTAGATTCCATAGCTGTTCCTGATTGTTCTCATAACACTTCACGGTAAACAATATTCTTAGTATATGTTACACCACGCTTTCTTCCCTGATTATCATCTCTTTGCAGTTGCATTACTTAAAATTTCACACTGTGCTTAGATCGAGCTCTTGAACATGCCACATACAGTTGACCATGAGAAAATACAGGTTGTTGAAGATATATAACAACCTTATCCAAAGTTTGGCATTGTGCTTTATTGATGGTCAGTGAATATGCTAATCGTATTGCAAACTGTATCCGATGAAATGCAAACGGAACATTTGTATCACTTGGCTTTAACTTAATTCTTGAAATGATAACTGTGGAACCTCTATTAGATCCATTAATTAAAATAGCAATGATGCTGTTTTGATGACATTCTTTTATTTTCATCCTAGTTCCATTACAAAGTCCTTGATTTATGGATAAATTTCGCAGTTGCATTACTATTGCCCCTATTTTCACATTAAGTCTGTGAGATGACATTCCAGATGGAGTTAATGAATTTATGAACTCGATAGGATAATTTTGAAGTTCAGCATCATCATCGGAGATGTAATCTTTACTTAAATATGTATTTATGCCTCCGGGAAGATTATTTAGAATTTCTACATTTACTGTTAAACATTTTGTATTTTATGAGTAATGATGATTCTATTTTCCATTTCTTGAGGGCTGCAATCAAATATTTCTGAGATTAGAGAACCATTACATACCGAATCATCAGGAACATCTATGGCATATACAGGAACGTCATTAAGACTGCTCGTTAGTGTATCATTACTAAGATGAAGGAGCCATCTACAAAACTCCTGTTCATTTATGTTAGTTCTGACGTTTTGTGCTAGTTGTAATTGACTGAAATGATGCCACAATGGGCATCTTTTAAGACAGGTGTCTTTAATAGATGTAGGTGATCCATGTGGCACTACTGGCAAAATTTGCCTGAAGTCACCACCACATATTTTATCGTTACCCATTATATCTTGTAAACATCTATATATAGCAAGCAGTGCATGATTAGGTATCATAGAGGCTTCGTCTATGATGAATACCATTATCTTTCTCAAAAAAGAAGCATGCTCTGATACAGGAGAAACGTTACAGGCACTGGTTTCTGTCAGAGGTACAGGTAGTTTGAATATACTGTGGAGTGTTTTCCCTGAAGTTAGTAGCATTGCAGCAATGCCGCAGTGGCGGTTACAGTACTGCTGGAGGTGAAGTAACCATATAACATGTTGAATAAAAAGGTTTTTCCTGATCCGGCTGGGGCATCTAAATAGAAGGAATTGTTGTGTGGGGCTACTTTTTCAGTTGCCATGACAGCCTTGATGATAGTATTAAAGACCTCTAATTGTTCATTTTTTAACAATTCAACATTAGGTCCGTTTGTATTTCGAGTCATATTATCTATTGGAGGATCACCTGTTGGTTCAGGTAAACCCATTGAGTGGCAAGAAGAACCATGCTCATTAAATATTGCTTTTATCAAATGAATAACTCTGGGATATGTATATACACTGGCCCCCGCCCTTTGCGGCCCGGGCGACAAGATCAAAGTGTAGTATCTTTGCCAACAGATACTGCAAGCAAAGACCATATGTGGGAGTAACCCCACATATCTACCTTGGTCAATGTAGGGGCAACCCTTCATACCAACAGTTCCTATCAAACTCCCATTTCCCACTCATCGGGAGCTGGTCCTCATTCCCCCTCTCTCTCTCTCTCCACATTAAAAAACGGTATTGTACCTAATTTGCTCAGTGGGGAAGCAAATAAATACAAACTGGGAGATATGTATAATATATCCACCAGTCCACTACACTTTACCGTAAAATTCGGCTAAACAATTGTTGACGAATTGCCTCCTTTGAATCGATATTGTCTGCTTGTGGCAATTGAAGCGAAAACCTTATTAGGTATTAAATGCTAAAACATTTTAATACAGCTGGCTAATTGGCTATAAAGTAAGTTATTCCGTACTTTGATCTAACATTTTAATTAAAAAAAAAAGAAGCTTAACATTTTCTTGTATCTTTTTTTTATATTAAGAAAAATGTAAGCATCACGCTGAAATAATAAAAATGCCATTCTTAATAAGGGGAGAGGGTTTGACTGTTCTAAACCTTCACCTAAATAACCATTTAATGAAAAAAATGTTTAAAATATTCTTGTATCTTTTTTATGATATATGTTAAATAAGAAAAATCAATAAACTTTGATAGCGCTAGTGTAAGAATCATGCTGAACGCCATTCTTAATATGGGGAGGGGGTTAACTATTCTGAAACTTTACCTAACAATGTAAAAAAAATAAGGGAAAATATATGTATGAACAATAAATATTTCTTCAGTTAAATAAATTATACTGTAAATATTTAAATAAGGAATAAATATTTATTTAAACCATAATAATTGAAACAGTATTTTACTGCATAAAAAACGGTTATGGGGAGAAGGGTTAACTATTTTGAACCTTCACCTAAATAGCGATTTAATGAAAAAAAAATTTAATGGTCTTGTATCTTTTTTTTTATATAATTTGTTTTAAAATAAAAAATTAAAAAAAACTTTGATACCGCTATTGTAAGAATCATGCCGAAAGCCATTCTTAATATGGGGAGCGGGGTTAACTATTCTGAAACTTCACATAACAATGTAATGAAAATAATGAAAAAAATATATGTATGAACAATAAATATTTCTTCAGTTAAATAAATTATACTGAAAATCTTTAAATAGGAAATAAATATTTATTTAAATAAATTAAATCGTAAGTAATGAAACAAAGTGTTTTATTTCATATCAAAAAAAAATTGTTGTGTCCATTTTTTATAGTATTTAAATATGTATGCCCTGTCGGTGGGCATTAGAAGATGATGACTGCCTGTAAAAAAAGCAAAATAAAACAGACAAAACATAAATAATAACTATGTAAACAACGTGAAGATGTATAAATGTTACAAAATTACTCGATTCGGCATTAAATAACACGAAAGAGGATTGATATGCCGTAAAAACAAAACAGAACAAGACGTAAAATATGTTTTGACTCTGTATTTGCGAATGGTGAATTTGGTGATTTATTTAATAAAGCCATTCTTGACTTTTGTAACATTTATTTCGAAACATTTTTTGTTATGTAAGGCTTACTCAAAAATAAATAAAAAACAGATAAAGTGGCACAGTAAAAAAAAAAAAAACGAACTCGTAAAGTTAAATGTAAAAAATATATTTATTACTGAATAAAATAGAATAAGCGTTCCGTATTATATATATATATATATATATATATATATATATATATATATATATATATATATATATATATTGTTGTTGTTGTTCGGTAACTAATAAAGAGTGAACAATAAAGGGAGATAATTCACATTAATTAAAGTTTGCGATGATGATGATGCGTTTCATTAATTAATGTTTGCGATAATGATGACGTGACACCGTACGGACAAGCAAATTAATATATAGATAATAATAATAATAATAATAATAATAATAATAATAATAATAATAATAATAATAATAATAATAATAAAGAAATAAATAAAGAATAGGAACAAGAATAATAAAAGCAGGAAGAAAAAGAAAAAAGTATGTTTTTTTTATATTTAAAATATTTACAGTAAATGTTTTCTTTTCTTTTTTTTCTTTTTTTCAGATTAGTTATTTATTGAAATGATTTATTTTTATTTTACTTAATTCTCATTTCTTTCATTCACCTTTCATTGTTTAAGTTAGATCGAGTTTGTTAATATTCAGGTAAACACCTTTATTGTACGTGACATTCAATCAGATAATCACTCGAGATTCTTGTGCGAGTTTTTCTTCAGATCAGCTGAACAATCTTTTGTCTCGACATAAAGTGTAACAAAGACACAATCGTCGTCTCACCTTTTAATGCGTCAGCATAAAAAAACATCGTTTTGGTTAAAACACATCTTCACGGCTTTCTATAAGATTCACTCGCTCGGAAAGTCCACCATGCTAATCATTGAAATGCCATTTTCATTGCTAAGCGCGCAAAATGAAGGGGGGGGCATCATAATGTGGATTCGCTCTAGCATCATTGTAAGGTATTCTACGCTTCTTTATTTTCATCTAATTTATTTCAATTAACTCTTTCGTCGATCTTGCACGCTCATATGTTAATTGGCATTTCTACCGTTTATTTTACGGCCCAAGTTGAAATATCGCTTCAGAGATGTTTCAACTGAGACTAGCATGGCTACCTGGCGTTGATCTTGGCCATAAAAAATAGAAGATTAATAGGATGCGTCACACCTTTATATAAAAAATTATATCCCTACATATCTCTCCGGCCGTATCTCGGCAGTATCCCTTTTCCCAACTTTTACTTGGCATAGGTAACGCAAACAGCTAGATTTCCGGGTCGGGGCGTCTTGAAATCAATTAGGTTTGTTCAATGGGGGGGGGAATCCCTTCATATCAGACAATTGTTATTTATTTGGACACTGTCAGAGTGCGTTTATTTGAGGGAGAGCTACTCCTCTTCATTAAAAAACTACCTTGTGTTTAATTTGCTTTCGTGGGGAAGCAAATAAATACCTACTCCTCAGCTCCTCCTTTATGGTCTGCCCAGGCCATTCCTCTCTCTTGTTTTTAAATGGTGTTTATTTTACATGGTAGTCACCACTTATCAAGGCCCGGACCCCGCTCGGGGATAAGGGTTATTGCGTGTTCAGTAATCAATGTTTAAAAATAATACTTTTATTAATTTACATGGGTCGTCCCTTTTTAAATGTACTACTGTAATTTTACAGTCATTGATCCTAAACAATGCTGAGTAGAAGAAAAAAAAAGAATGGTACTTTTGATCACGAATAATTCCATATCTACCCATTACTTTTATAATAATATAAAGAGAAATTATCTCCATTAATGTGTTGGTGTGTCTGTCATGTTTTAGTTTGTATTATCCTTTTTGCTGGTTTTATTTCAGGCTTAAATAAAAAATAGCATTATTGGTCAGTCTTTCATAAAAAGTACCTTTATCGGTCTATCACACTTATGTTTGAAAGAGTCATTTTGTTTAATCCAGTCTTAAGTTTGGATTAAAATCTTCGTCGGTTCTTCATAATTAAGTTTGAAATATCAATTTTATCAATTTACCAAGCTTACGTTTAAAATATCATTTCCGTTGCCCTGTCATGCTTAAGTTTGCAAACGGATTTTCATTTCTAAATAGTCAGATAAATGAACGCTTGTTGAGAATATCAATTGTTTTTATTTTTTTGATATTCTTCGAATCGTTCATTTTTTTTTCGCCTGCCTTTGATAAGATTGTAGCGCAAAACACAATCACCATGCTCATTTTTCACGCATGCGCATGCATATGGAGAAATCATGTAGTTTGCCGATGAATCACATGCATTGCAAAGATAATGACGTGTCTCCTGCCGGTGGCAACACTTGATGCATTCTATCTCAGGTGAAAAAATACTGGTACAAAAATTGGATTCTTAGGTTCTATCGCCTTTGAAATATTTCCCTTGGGAAGCGACACGCCGAATGATAGATTAGTCATACCCTTTGAAAATTTACTATGAATTTGGTTCGTCACATATTCACTGTCCCCATGAATATACAATTTATTGCTCCTATATAATTTATGGTAACATATTGACACTTTTGAAACAAAACAAACAAAATAATAATAATAATAATAATAATAATAATAATAATAATAATTGCTACAGCAGACCGCAGAGTAATGATCAAAGACACGGAGAAGCCGACCAAATACACGGAAATGACCAGAGAGCTCAAAGGGATCTGAAAAATGAAGAAAGTCAAGAAAACACCACTAATGGTAGGAGCACTAGGAACAATACCAAAAAAAAAACTTGGAAATAAAATTATGAAGATTAGAATCAGAGGAATAGTTAAGAAAATACAATAGATAACAATAATGAAAAATGCAGAAATATTAAGGAAACCCCTTGAGTGTAGAGACTAACATACATGAACTACAGGCAGAAACTGGACACATTAAAACGGCTACAGATGTAAAACGAAAAGGAACATCACATATAATCATGAAAACTGAAACTGAATAATTGTAAGATACCCCCTTTTTATGTGTGTCACCTTAAACTGGCGTCATACCAAGTAAGTGAGGAAGATCAAGGAGGATAGAAAGCACTAGTTAGACCTCTGCTGGTTGAGTGCAAATAGGACTGGGATTTTAAGGAGGCTTTTTAGCATCCAATTTCCAGTGAAGATGACTGGTCGCAGCCAACGAGAAAGCAATGGTAAACGGCTGTTGCGATAACGCCAATTCTTTTGTAAAGGTTATCGAAAGAGGTGGAGATTACTAATAATCTGGGGAAGACTTATTGTCACTCTCACTCCAGGGAACACCACACGTTGTTCTCAAAGAGCAATCCTTGATGATGGTTTGTGTGACTATTCTTAGGGAGTAAATAATAATAGTAATAATAATAATAATAATAATAATAATAATAATAATAGTAATAATAATAATAATAATAATAATAATAATAATAATAATAATAATAATAATACCACCACTCACTTTATAATTGTGGATTAATTGGCAAGGAAGAAAATGGATGTCGAAAAAGGAAAAGAGGAAGGTATAATCTACGATACATAGATTAAAAGATCCTGAAGGAGGAGGTAAAAAGTAGAATCATGAACGTAGCAATAGCATCGATTTAATACAATAAAGCATTCGACAGAACCCCTCAGCATGAGTAATAAGGTGTTTGAGAATGTACATAATATAAGATTATCAATTAGATTCTAAACGCATTGAGAATGTGGAGACGTGAACTGACAACCGAAGGATTATACATAACTAACATAAAAATCAAAAAGGTATTTTCCAAAGAGATTTCCTATCACCACAGCTGTTCATCATTGGAATGACGCCTCTAACGAAATATTAAGGAAATGCCAAGGTGGATGCCTTGGCATTTTCCTAATTTTTCATTAAAAGGCATCGTGTTTACTAACATAAACAACAGAATGAACCATTTAATGTATACGGACAACTTGAAACTTTACGAAATAGCAAAACGTAACTAGATACACAAATACGCACAGTTCAAATCATCGTCCAGGATACCCAAATAGAATTCCAAACATTGGAAAAGAATAGATACGAAGAACAATAAAACTCATAGAAACTAGATATATAGAAGGCGTGGCACTATATCTTCGTGTCCCGGTGGTGGTGGTTGTTAACACCCCTAGCCTGGCCAGGAGGTAATTTGGCCATAAACGGAGAGATACTCAGAAATCAGCAAACAGAGTGCAATCTCACGATTCCCTTCCTTTTCTTGATCCCTTTTTCGTTCGGACAGCATGTGGTAAGACGTATATTTTGTCTCTTCGTCAATGAGGGGAGCGGGCGACCCCTCCCCTTAGCACTAGTTAGGGCTTGTTTGTTTTGAAGAGCTTATTTTTTAAGTTAATTGTGAAAATTGATTATGATCTGTAAATTGTATTGTAATGTATTGTAATGTATTGTAATATATATTTTTGCAAAATAAATAGATAAGATTATTTCTCACATATTGCAATTGTGTAATGCGTGGTTTGTGCATGTATTGAATGTCTTGCTTAAGTCAAACGAAACGTGCCTGAAGACGAAGAAGATTCTAACCATGTCAAATCCTCAAAGAACGACAAGTCATTCTGGGAGAAGGAAGAGCCAGCTACACCCAACATTCCAGGTATGCTTTTTCTCTTCACCTAGACAAAAAGACGCCTAATCGACAGATCTTTATACGCGAACCGTTTCCAAGATATTTAATTTAACACCTGGGTCGGTCACGCGCCAATGACCGACCTATAAGTTTACAAAGGGACGTAATGGAAGGCATTAACAGATGGATAGTGTATCTAATAAGATACTCTGTGCCGTTAATAAGCTGGACTGAAGTAGACCGGAAATGCAATGACCATGCACTATGCACTAAATTAAAAAGGTGATACTAACTCTATATTAAAAGAAAAGAGGAAAGAAGAGGGTTTCCTGCAGTAGAATACTGTGTGAAGGACCCAAAAAAGATTTATAAAAATGCATAACGCACAACACAGAAAGCCTAATTACCGCAGCAAGAGACATCAAACATTGAACAAGACGGAGAAACGAAAGAAAAAATTGATAGAGAAACAACTAAGCTGACAATTTATACATATGACAAATTATGAGACTGGACGTGGCTGCGTAAGGGGACACATAAACAAAGAACTTGAATCGCTATCAACAGTCGCAGAATATTACTCGATCAGAACAAACTATATACAAGCTAATATTGACAAGATACAAAAAAAATCAACAAAAGACCAGTCATATGCATGGACTTGGAGTCTATATTCGAAACACCCTCCCCCTAACTAGAGAAATAAAACTAGAATCAGAGGACCAGGCCTTTATGTGCTTCAGACTAAATATGCAACACAATATTAGCTACTTGTATTTTCTCTACCGCTCTCCCTCAAACCAAGACTGTGCCCTAATAAACAAAGTCTCAGACAGCATAGATATAGCACTCTCCCTCGATACTAGCGCACAAATACATGTATTTGGTGACTTCAATGTCCACCACAGTAACTGGCTAGGATTCTCTAATCACACAGACGTAGCTGGTAGCGCAACACATATCTTCTCTATATCCCATTCCCTATCTCAGTTGTTTACATTTCCGACACGTTTCCCAGACCAGCACGATCAAGATGCCTCACTTCTAGATCTCTTTCTGACAACGGTTCACAATGACTGTACAACAAATGCCCACAACCCACTCGGGAATGCTGATCACGCTGTGATAATGGTAGAAATCAGCCTAAATTCTCGCCCTAAAACTGAAGACCCACTACTAAAAACAACGAGGTATTACAAAAAGGCTGATTGGGAAGCCATCAGGGAGCTCATCAGAGATGCCCTATAGCAAAATATCTTTACTCTTCCAGCGGAACAGTGTGCAAATGAGACAACTGAATGGTTCAAAACTGCTAATGAAGCACATGTTCCCGCACGGAAATTCTATAGCAAGCCCCACTCTCCCCAATGGTTCACTTCTGCTTGTGCAGCTGTTATATGTCAAAGGCAGCATGCGTTCCGTAGATTACACCGACATAAGTCCAGCTCAAATAAACAGAAGTTTATAGAAGCTAGAAATAATTGTAAGAGAGTGATAGAGACAGCTAAGACAGATTACTCCGAAACCACCAGAAAGCGCATCCAAGCACAGAAATTAGGAACTCGGGATTTTTAGAAAATCTACAACAGCGTAGTTAATAATGGACAGTCAACTATTCCCCCACTAATAAACAATCATGAAGTTGCTTGCACGGCAACTGACAAGGCTAATCTGCTTGCCAGTCGGTTTGCCTCAAACTCCACACTGAACTCGGTACACCACTCACTCCCTGATTTTCCTCTGCGAACAGACGCCACACTAGACGATTTGAAAATCACCCCTTCTCAGGTACATGCTATTATAAAAAACCTAGACACCTCAAAAGCATGTGGACCAGATCTCATCCCGGCTGTGCTATTAAAAATGCTCTGCCGAGGTTGCTCCAATTCTGTTCAAACTTTACAATAAATGCCTTAACGAATCTTGTTTTCCCGACTGCTGGAAAACCGCTTCTGTGCTACCAGTCTTCAAGAATTCTGGCGAAACAACTGACCCATTAAATTATCGCCCCATTAGCCTCCTCCCACTTTTCGCCAAAATATTTGAGTCCTTAGTTAATCAAGCCCATTCCAGCACCTAACAGCTGCTAAACTCCTGACTGACAAACAATATGGATTCAGGCAAGCCCGTTCAACAGCAGATATCTTAACTGTGGTTTCTGAACGTATATACCGTTCATTGGATAAAACAGGGGAGGGTAGAGCGGTGGCCCTTGATATATCTAAGGCTTTTGACAGGGTATGGCACGATGGTCTTCTAAGGAAAATTAGATCATATGGAATCACTGGAAGAATTTGGAAGAATTCATAATGTAATTAAATCCTTCTAAAGTAATAGAAAAATCAAAGTTGTCCTCGACGGTCGTCCATCCAAACAATATGACATAAATGCGGGAGTACCTCAGGGGTCTATCCTTGGACCTCTATTATTCCTGATATTCATAAATGACCTCCCTGATAAAATTGTTGCGGAGATGGGTATATTTGCCGATGACACCACTCTCTATAACAGATATGAGGGGAAAACAAATGAACACATATCCAAGGAAATGGCAGAAACACTAGAGGATGACCTCCAATCCATAGTGGAATGGGGACAAAAATGGTTGGTCACATTCAATGCTGCTAAGACTAAGCTTGTTTCCTTCAATAACTACAAGAAACCTTCTCTACCACCAATAGAAATGGCCAAGAACACATTGCCTGAAAGTACTTCTTTTAAACTCCTCGGCCTAACGTTTACAGTGAATATGAACTGGAATAGATACATTGAGAGCATTGCCAAGGCTGCTGCAAGGAAGGTTGGCTCCCTCTACCGTGCTAGAAAACTACTTACGCCTGCCAGTATCCTATAAGGCAACCATTCGCCCATGTATGAAGTACTGTTGTCACATCTGGGCTGGTGCATCTGCTGCTTATCTCTCGCTCCTAAACAGGGTTCAAAAGAGAGTCGCCAACTTGATAGGTCCTGAACTGTCATCTAGGCTTCAGCCTCTGTCCCATCGACGAGATGTTGAATCCCTCTGCCTGTTCTACAAATACTTTAATGGTGAATGTTCTGACGAACTGCAAACACTTGTACCTCCCCGACGTAACTACCCCCGACAAACCCGACAAGCTACTAAGTCTCATCCCTTTACAGTAGAGATCCCTAGGTGCAAGAAAGCCTTTTACTCCAATAGTTTCTTCTCCAGAACTGCGGGTCTTTGGAACTCCCTTCCAGGATTCTGCTTTCCCAACTGCAATGATATGCAGAAGTTCAAATGTAATGTTAACAAAACTGTTTCTACTCTTCTCCCTTCATAATGACCCCACTAATTAAGTCCCTAATAGTAGCCCTCTGCTTCAAAGTGGCACTGTGCCTTGTTTGGGGTGAAAATTGAATAAAAAAGATAAAAAAAAAGATAGGGAATGCAGTACAATGGAACAATGCAAACAACTGTATCTAAGACATCCGGACGAATACTTCAAATACAAACCAGTAGAAGTATTTGAAAACGGAGACTATAAAACTGTGTGGAAGAATAAATCCTTCCAAGCAACGAGACCGAGTGTGATAATAGTTTACAAGAATGAAAATTCCTGCCAGACTGTAGGTTTCGTCGTTTCAGCAGATAATCTTGTAGTCATCAAGGTGAGGGAGAAGTTAAACAGATACACGGAACTGAACAGATAGCTAAAAAAATATGAAACCTGCCAAGATGACACCAATAATTGTAGGAGCATGAGAAAAAAATCCTGAAAAAAACTTCGACGGAATAATGAAAGAAATTAGAATCGGAGAAAAATACTAAGAAAATATAATCTATAACAATAATGAAAACAGCTGACACCTTAGAGAAAACTCTAGAATGCGGTTACTAACGTACATGAGCTGTAAACTGTGACCGGCTATGTGAAAATTAGAACAGAACTAAAACACACACAAATAAATAAATAAGTGAGGAACACCACACGGGACCAAGAAAACTGAAACTGCAAAATTGTAAGAAAACTATTCCAACTTCGCCCCAAAACTAAATTTAATCTTGGCATCGGCTGGCACCTCACGAAATAGTCGGGGGATTCGATGGGGGTAGAAAGACTGAGGAGAGTAAGCACTAGTCTAACCTCCACTTGATAAGTCTGAGAGTTGCTTGGACTTCGGGTAGGCTTATTTCCACCCAAATTCAAATATAACCAATGAGCATTGCCAGCAATAAGTCAATAACAAACAACGGTTATGAAGATGCAAATTTATTTGTAAAGATTATTGAAAGAGGTGGAGAGTAGTAAAAATTTGGGGAGATTTGTTGTCTCCAGGGAACACCTCCGGTTTTACCAGTAAGAAATCTCTGATGATAGCCTATGTGAGAAGTTCTAGTGAAGAAGAAGAAGAAGAAGAAGAATACAACGAAAAATAAATGATCGAACAGATCAAGAGAGACCCTGTTGTAAACATCCACACGAGACCATTGACAAAAGAAAAGCAAAATACACGATGTCCAAAAAGTTATAAGAACGGTTGAAAGTTTTTGTCATTTCACTATTAGTAATTATTTTTCTCAAATACGGATATGTTACAGTTAAATATGTGGAAATTAATTATGGATAAGTATAGTATTGAACAACGTACGCAAGCTGTGAAATGTTTTTACCAAAATAAAGGGGCCAGTTTTGCGACAACATTATCTCTCGCTATGGCAATGTCAAATGGCCATCACTTTCCCTAGACTTGAAGAGCCTCAACTTTTTCTTGTGGGGATATCTACAAAGTCTGAACACAGGCGATAGGCAATAAACTGATGCTACCCTAGAAGAAGTGAGCAATGCATGAGAGGATACATTTCATACGACCGCACCAAACCGTCTCATTGCAGCAATAAAGGGTTTTGTTGTTCAAGTCAACTCCTATATTGCCTAAAGCAATGCTGGTATGGCACCTAACGACTATCACAATTACCCGATGTGACCACTCAGTAATTATTTAAACTAAACGGTAAACCGCGTGTTTTATAAGCATGTTGAAATAAAATTCTAGTGGATCTTACATATCACACCTGGCCAATCAAAATAAACAAGATGCAAAAACGTACTCGCATTTAATTTGCCCCATACTTTTTTCTATTTTTCAATCTATCTTTCTCTCTTTTCCCTCTCTTTCCCTCTCTCTCTCTCTCTCTCTCTCTCTCTATATATATATATATATATATATATATATATATATATATTGACAGAAAGTCATTATTCAAGCATGTCTGATTGAACACGTGAGAGGTATTTTTCTGATTTTTTTAATATCGTTTCTACTTACCGAGCGTTTTTTTTTATTTCAGCTGACATATTATATATTATGGCGCCCAAAAGTTGTTGTTCAGCCATATTCGTCTCAAACTTTTGGGCGCCATAATATATTATATGCCAGCTGAAATAAACACTACCGCTCGGCGAATGGAAAAGATATTAAAGAAAAACTCGAAAAAAAGAATAACTCTATTGTGTTAAATCAGACATGCTTGAATATGTTTATATATATATATATATATATATATGTATATATATATATATATATATATATGTCACAAATAATATTTAGACATGTGGTCTTCAAAAATTACTTTATCTATTCCCTGCTTCCTTTTTGTCATCCCCTTCGGTACGTTCGTATTGTGGTCTTCATTAATTCATTGGTTTGATATATGATATTTAGAAGGCTTTTTATTTCATTAAGTTGTTTCCCTGTGAACTCCACGTTTGTGAATATCTTATCCTATTACTGTTTTTCTCCTCCCCACAATCTTATTCTTTTTAAACCAAAGCCACTAGACATTTCCTAGCATCGAGATAACCATCTTTCGGCCTTTTTAGTTGCTTACATCAACTGGTTTATCCTTTTGTCTTGAGCGATTTCCATAGAATATAGTATATTTCAAATTAGCGCGCATAAATGAGTCTTTGCCAGTTAGACAACCTTGACTTTTAAATAGTTTTGAAATGCAAACACAAAATGATTTCCATCCTTAATTCACCAATGATTCAGAACATAGAGTGACCTGCATGAATATGAATTCTGATTAATAAATCTGAAACTTTAATATGTTATGTATCATTCAAATTATATATTAAATTATTCAAGTTAGTTATTTTCACAAAGTTCCCACTGATTTAAGTCACGTCTATTTTGGTTGTATCTTTTATAACTTAGAGACCTTATAATCCAACTATGGAAACTTAATGTCGAACTCTGGAATCTCTACGAAATTTTTGACTAAACTATTTTTTAACCCACAATCTGCCATGTCGCGGGTAGAAGTGTTAATTTTATGTTATTTTCTGTTATTGTCCTCTGTGGTAAAGATTGGTTGGTTGGTTGTTTTGTTTTACGGCATATCAACCCTTTTCAGGTTATTTAATGCCGAATCTGGTGATTTTGAAGAACGATTTTTTAATATAGTATTTTGTTATTTAAGTCGTATTCTATTTAACCCATAGTTGGGACCCTAACAGGTGCTACCACTCCGGGTCAGAGTGGACCTGGGAGCAATGATAATTAAAGGGTGGCTCCACACTCCCTAAGGTCTGCAAGCTGGGGCCCTCACCATCGGATATAGTTTAAGGTCATATCCAGGACCGGTAAAGATTGGTCTTTCAAACTCGTTATTACAAACGTTTTGAGTTTTAATTAAAACTTCTATTTTATGGTATATATGGGGATAATGTACGCGATAATCACGTTGACAGACCAACTCTTAGTAGATCACCCAAGTTAAGCAACGTTCAGCATGGTCAGTGACAATTTGGGAATACCAGGCGCTGTACGTAGCAGGATGCAAGAGCTATAAAACCTAACGTCTTAATCTCCCCTTACCGGCAATATACATGCGATTGTAAAGCGTTTCTGAGTTTCATACTCCCATAAAGGAAGTCAGTTCAATCTGCCTGGAGTAAGTGCCGCTTTTGTACGGTACTGATAATCTACCCTCGTCGGATAAATATAGGTTTCACGTCAAAATTTCTATACGTTCCCGATTTCGACTATTTACAGTTCAAACTTGTTCACATTAAGTGTGTAGGAATTTACAACACCTAAAACGCCACAAATAGTACAGCAGTATACATAACCAGAATAATACAAATTATGAATCCACATTTCGAAAATTACGAAACATTCAATGTTTATATGTTTAGTTTTTATGAGCGCCAAGAAAGGCTTCAAGAACGTTTCATACTAACCGTGTAAATGTTTCCATATAGGTTTTTAAGATCAACATGAATAAAAATGTAAAAAAACAAACAAACAATATATTGATATTTCGACAAAATATTTTAAAATGAAATATCAAATAAATGTTAGTGTATCTTTATAACCTGGTTCGATTACAGAAAATGGATGATAATATACCAACATTTTGGAGATGAGAAGTCATGTTTAATTATTTGGATATTTTAAATTGATGTTTTCATCGTCGGTGTTATTCTTACAACGTTTCGCCTAATGTAACATCCGCCAATCTTCAGGCGTATTATGGCATGACTCTCATTGATGAATGGTGGAAACAATGTTTGGGGGTCTTTTTTTATAACCTTAGGCGATAAGTAGAGTTCTTCGAAAAGTCCAAATGACACATATTAATTCTCATTTAAAAAAAAAAATCAGAAACATTGTATCACGTCCGCAGGTACAAAATTAATACGACATACAACTCGGCGCTCTTACTGTTTTATAAACCAATTTTGAATTTTGCCGATTATTATTCGTTGGAAAATAAATGACAAGAACACTCATTCTCTCATTTATAATAAGAGTAATTTCTCAAGATACATCTGGCCAAAACGTTTTGACAATAACACTGAAGATGATAAGAGTAATTTCTCAAGATACATCGGCCAAAACGTTGTGACAATAACACTGAAGATGAAAACATAAGTTCGGAAAATCTCAATACTACGAAATGGATATTTTTTAGATCATTATGTAGAAATGATATTACGTAGTTAGAATAGCGCTGATCTTTTAGTAAAAGATTTGAGACGCAGGTCAGAGTGATCAAACTTGAGATGAAAGTGGAAATTTCCACGGTTTGCACACAGAGAAACATCACAAATTGTTTTGACTTCCTTACTTGTTGGATTTCTAAACAAACAATCCCATTAAGCTTTTAACTACTCTAAGAATCGCGTGACCCTGGCGTTCTGACTGATGATCAGTGAAATAGCGTGTTACTCAAGATCAAACATCAGTATCACATTCAAAATTACTTGAGCGTTATTGGTCTTGATACAGGCCGAGTCATTATGTGTGGTCAGCAGGTTAAATAATTCTAGGAGGGAGTAGGAAACGTATTCAGACAGCTGTTCAACTGTTCTGCTTGGTATCCTATAAACAAGGGGGGAAATGCATCCGTTGTCTAATGGTTTAGCTGTTTTAGTTTTACGGCATATCATACTTTTTATTGTTATTTAATGCCGAGTTCCGTAATTTGGAAGGGTTTTTTTTGCGATGCGGGTATGATATTCTGACGTATCCAGTAAGTAAGTAGGGCTTTTGGATCTTTAGTCGATATTAATTTTTTCCAGGTTGAAATTGGATTGAATTAAAATGATATTCTCTTGTATAAGTTTACTTTTTTTCAGAAATGTTAATATTGCGTTAGGACTTACTTTTTTTTTAAAAATAACTCTCTTATATTATTGGCATTCTAATAATTTTCACAGATATACGTGAGATCACTACACTCTAAAAGAAAATGTTCTGCCGTAATGGGTGCTTGGCACGCCAAGCATGCTGGTGGATCTTTTTTGTAGCAGGAAGGAGTGGGTGGTATGTGTTTTCTTATGCGGATGTGGGACAAAATTTCTTCCTCTCTGCGTGATCTTTTGGATTCTGGAAACCATTTGTTAGTATTTTTTTAATTTTTATTTTTGAATGTTGTTCCATTGTTCTTGCCATTTATTATATAAGGACATTATTAATTAGCTGTTTGCATGAAGTGATAAGCTAGAATCCGAGAATCCATTCAAACTGAGAGTCCTGTGAAGTTGTTGTATATATATATATATATATATATATATATATATATATATATATATATATATATATATATATATATATATATATACAGCATGCGTACCTATTCCGTTGATTAAATACACTTTTTGGGTAGAAGTTCCGTGAAAAATCCCAAGTTCTTTTAAAATTCAACAAGATGCATATGAAGAATGTTTATGATTATATCAGCTGAAACCTTATGATAATAAAATTCTAAATAAAATCAGTAGTCTCTCTAATCTCATAATCTCTTTTATATGGAAATCAAATCCACTTGTATTTATTCCGGTTATTTAAAATAACACCTTATATTGAACTAAGCGTATACATTGCGTTACTTTACAATTATTACGATTATTTCATTTCGTTCATAGGCCGACCGTTTAATCAACGTTATACATCATTGAATTGCTTCTTTCCTCTCTTTCGCAGCATACTAAAAAAACTGATTCTACACAAGACGCTGAGAACCAAGTTCAAGTAATTTGTCTTAGAATACTTTCTTCCAAAGACATTGATCGGTTTGGTTATGTCATTTTGTGAGTGGAAGTCTGACAGTGATTTGATCCTCTTTATGACCGGGAATTAAATATATGATGCTGTCTTATGCTTCCTCGACCGATGAAGGACATTTTTTTTCAAGAACGAGATAATCCTTTTTTTTTCTTTACTATTGGGTAGAGTGCCTATTTTTTAGTGTTTGTTTTTCCCACTTTAAATGCCGACCTTGTGTTTACGTTCGCTCTAGTCAGAGGGCACGTAAATAGAAAAATCATTTGATATTTTATTATCGTCGTTAGTTGCTTTTGGTGACTTTTCTTAGTAACTTGCTTAAAATGCATCAATGGTGTTTTTAACGTTTTCAAGTCAACACTTCCGACTTTTACATGAGAATGCTTCGAATCTATGTTGCTTCAATTGCATGCTTGCCGTAAAAGACGGATTCCTCGATCGTGTATAAATCTATAGAAATCCGTTTTTGTCTTTTAATTTCTTCACTTATGATTAGCATTGATCTTCATTAGACTGTCATTTAGGCAGTCGAATATCGATCCTGGAATGAGGTAGTTACTTGTCTAGCCGCGCTGATGAGCTGTAAAGCAGCGAAACAGTACTGTATGTGGATGACTATTAACAGAAGGTCATTATTAAAACACATCTGATTGAACATGACGGGGGTCTTTTATCGATCGCTCAGTACTTGTTGTGCAGCCATATTCTTCTTAAGCGCTTTCAATCCGTACATCCGATAATCCTCAGGAGCGATTGTTGTTGTATGTGTGTGTAGGGGGTAAGTGTGCGGGTGTTTATAATCATATTTTTTATATTAAAGTCATAAAGCACTTTTAAGAAATTGAAGTGAAGTTGTATTTATTGAATTGAGAAAATGCTGTCAACAAGCAAATATGCATCATTGCATCTACATCATGATTATTGAATATGATATCTCACTTAAGTAGCTCCATAAGAACGTAATAATCATCCATTAAAATGTTAATTTCCGGTGGCTTAGAGAAAATGCGCTATTCCGCAAAATCAAAGTTGACTTTGTTAGCTAGGTTCGAATCTTTCGACCAGCAGTAATTATCACTTTCTACACTAATAATTTCATATTATTAATATATAGATGTTATCAGTTTTTTGTTGTTGTTTTTTTTGCGATATGTTTTGAATGAATTCAATTATTTACGACAGTGCATTTTTACTTAAATGCGAGTTAGGAATAATTTTCCTTTTAACTAATTTGGTACCCCCATATGGGGAGCAGCATATATATTGTTTTTAAAATATAATTATCCATTGACATGTGTTTCGTCATCTACGGCTCATAAGAGTGGCGAAATCTAGATTTCGAATCTCGCTAGATTCAGCCACTCTGATAAGTCGTAGACGACGAAACACGTGTTAGTGGATAATTATATTTCAAAAAGATTATTATTATTAATATATATATATATATATATATATATATATATATATATATATATATATATATAGTAGAGGTGATTAAAAAGTAACGATATCAATTTTTAATTACATCTAACTGGACCAGATGAGATTAGAAATTGCATTGTAATGATGACTGCCATTATGCATTCATTTCACTTTTCTGTTGCATAATTAACGGTGTGACATTCGGAGAAAGTAACTCTCATCATAGACGGCCGTCAAATGCAAAAATGCGTAATTTAATTTCTGTCACAGTGTATAGAGAAAAGTGCTGATCATGTAGAAAAATAAATACCGTAGCTAAAAAGGTCGCTCGTTTAAATGGTACCACTCTCGTCTTTGTAGCTGTTCAACTTTTGATGCCAAATAGAAGAGGCTTTGCTTTAGGAATGAGCTTCGTAAGATAAAGCGTGCTGCGGCCATCCACGCACTGCTATTGTTCACCGCTGGCAAAAATACATTAAAAAAAACGTGTTCCCTGTGTGGAAAATTAAATTCGACAGGTAAATAAGTCGCTCATTTTAATATCAACACGTAACCCTAGAGTATCTTAAGTAAAAAAAAAAATTGCTTTACGTGCTTTCACAGTTCATCAGTGCAGCAAGACAAGAAGCTACCTCAAGCCAGAAACACTATAAAACAGAAATGTACATGTACAAAAAATTTTTTTTACAGAATACTTACAATAATAGAGGGGAAGGTGAAATATTTTTATTTCGCAGGGTTTCAAAGAATGTAATGCTGTTCTCGTCAGAGGATAGAAACAAGTTAGCAGATTATATATATAGCGCGGAGCTAGAATCTGCTGGTTTTAGCATTTTCTGAAACTGCATTTTATGAAGGTCATAAACTGTATAATTATGCTTGTAAAATAATGTTTTCATAGATTATTTCTGTAACATCATTTTCTTTTAGAAATGTTCGTATCAAATTTTTCAGGGGGCATAAACAAACAAGAAAGAAGGGAAGAAGAAAAAGAAAAATTCTAAACCGGATTGTTTAATTCAAGATGTGCTATTGTCTTTTGCAGATATCATGAATCGAAAGATGTATATATCCGTTTTGAAGGTTTAAAACATTTGGATAAAGATGCTGGTAAAGATTTGAAGGGAATCAATCCTAAGTGATCGCCATTGGTTTAAACCCCAAATCCGTTAAACTTTGAAATTAGTTATATTTTCAGGGAAAACAGGAATAACTATCGAAAGTCAACACCAAGCTCTCTTCAACGCTAGGCTCCTTACTTCTATTAGCCGTTTGAGTGAAAGGTGCTGGTCATTCTTCAGGAAGTAGGTCAACCGTAGCGGTCAAGTTTTATGGGAGAGGTATAACTACAGAGGGTTGTTTGCGTTACAGGAGAAGAGATGGAATGAGAGCGAAAGAGAAAAAGAGGCACTTGAACATACTTTTTGTGTGAGGGGGAATGATACATGAGGAATACGGCGAGGTTAGATATCAACTTGGATGTATAGATATAAGGAAATTTAAAATACCATGTTTTTAAAACCAGCATGGTCGGATGAATTAAAAAAGATGGTATTAATTGAATTAAATATAGGTTGGCATTAAAAAGTATATTTTTTAAGGCAAAAGCGTAATAGTAAGGCTGATGTGTGGGGAAAATAGAAACGAACATACACATGACCTACCTGTGCCCGCTTGCCATACGCGTTGGATGAGAAAAAGAAAAAAAGCAAGATGCCATCTGTGATATTTAACAGAAACTGCCTCGTGTAATCTCTCTAAATTCACGTGGATGAATGTGATATAAAGCAGGTCGCTTGGAGGGGTTGGGAAAGCGTTTGGCTGTCCAGACGATAAACAGGTGACGTTAAAAGACAGACGGTTACTTAGTGCATTGAGACGACTGAAGGAGGTTCCAGTTC
>NC_136492.1:71302644-71355144 GCF_053919585.1 Euprymna scolopes
CAATGCTATCTTGATCCGCAGCCCCAGAAACAGATTTGAAATGGCTCCTCAAATACAACAACAGTGTAATCTTGTTAAAAAGGGATCTCTTTCTACAGTTCAAAACAGATTGGAATAATTTAATTTGCAAGGCTGTGTTGTAAGATGCAAGCCACTGATCCCTGTCAAGAAAAGAAAGCGCCGCCGGTTTTTCGTCAGTTGCAATAAAGATCATAACTATTCATATTGGTTGAAAGTGATTTTCAGTAGGTTAAGCAGAGATGTAAGGCAGCACGTCCGTCGTGGAAAAAAAGAAAAATGTAATCCTAGGTGCACAGTTTCAATTATAGAAGGTGATGGAGGTTCAGTTTTGGTGTGGGGCGTTATTAGTGCAAATTGTCCAGGGCCTATAGTTTGCTTTCAATGGCGAATTAATTCAACCGAATATATTAATATGTTGACTGAGCTACTTGACTACTTTAGCCGGAATTTGGATGATAATCCCATCTTCATAAAGGATAATGCTCCCATTTACACAGCTGCCAAGTGGTTCCTTGAAGAGCATGATATTCAGTATCTGGATTAATCTGCCTAATCTTCAGACTTCAATCCTATCGAAAACGAATGGCATTACATCAAACAAAAGTTACATAATGATAAAATTTCAGATCTGAAAGAACTTTAGGGAAAAAATTCAAGAGAAGTGGGATACCTTTTCATCGATGTATTGTCGCAGAGTTAGTCAAGGAATGCTAAAGCTGTCAAATTTCTGAAGTACTATGCTACTAAATATTTACTAGTTTATTGTGTTTCTGTTGTATTTGTGTTGCTTTAATGTTCTAAAGTGACATTTAAATAAAAATTTTCTATTGTGCGGATTTTTTTTTTGCCATCTCGATTCGACGTTAATTTTTTGAATTAACGTGACCAGTAGGATACTTCAATTAAAAGTCAAATATAAACAGGTAAAATTATAGAGGAATAAAAGACGAATCAAATGAAGTTTAGGTTGTTTAAACAGCTACATTCAATCTAGCTTAAACTTGTCGTTTTAGAAAAAAATGACAAGTGCGGACTTTCTCTTTGGCGCCACTTATATATATATATATATATATATATATATATATATATATATATATATATATATATACAAGTTAGAAAAGCATTTTATCCATTGTTAAACAAAATATTTTCACTATAGTCTTTAAAAATAAATGTACAAGATTTAATTTGGAAATTTTTATACCTTACTTTGTAAACTTTAAAAAAGTGGCCTTTGAAGATAAATAAATTTCAAATTGAACCATGTACCTTTATTTTTAAAGCCAATAGTAAAAGAATTTGTTTAACAATTTTCATGCCTTGGATGAAATGCTTTTCTAACTTGTATCTTATCTTTTTAACATTATATTTTAAAACTCTCCTTCTCTCTATTTCAGCTTGTATTTATCCTCACACCACAACTCATTTTTGCAATCCCCTCTTTGTATTGCTACAGATCTGAATATTCTCTCTGTCTTAGTTTGTATTTCTCCTCACACCACAACTCATTTTTCCAACCTCCTCTTTGTAATACAGGTCTGAATAATGAGAAAATCTGAATTTTTAAACAAAATTTAAAAATAACTTTTTTAGATTAAATTTTTAAAACTTCTTTCAGAATAGAAAATCTTTAAAATTTAATAAAGAACATATTTCATATAAGTTTCATTAACAAATATTCAGTACATAACGAGAAAAATAGAGATAAACATTTCAAAAGGAGTGTATAACTGGTTACTGTCAATAATAGTCCTCGCCAGCGAAAGTCTTTGTTATTGTTATTCTATTATTATTATTATTATTATTATTATTATTATTATTATTATTATTATTATTATTATTGTCAATATTTAAAACATTTTGTGTTCTGCTATTTCGCGCGAGGACTAATATATATATATATATATATATATATATATATATATATATAACTACTTCATTTACTCACATAAAATTAATATACGAAAGTATAGATTTATGCGTAAACTTTAAGTATTTACTTCAAAAGTGCTCAATACGTAGGTAGAGCTAGTTAGTTAATCGCCATATATATTTTATAAAATACTATATATATATATATATATATTATTTGTGCCCACATAAGCAGTAATATGGTACTACACAGTCAAGAGCATGTTTCGATCCTCCTATATAAGAAACAAGAAGCATTAATAAATTGTAGGCATTGCAAATCACACCTACTTAATCAATTACATACTGCTCCCCTTTAGGTCCCTATCAAACACGTCTCTTAGAATACATACACAAAAATGGCCCATTTCGCTTAAATCTCCACAAAATTAATAATGGTTAATTTCATTACTACACCATCTTTATCGGCACTGCTCCGGAAAATCATTCCATATGAATATATCCATTACTTCCAGGCAATCTCTTTAAATACTCGAAATATTTATCTATTTCCTTCAATTCATCACTGATATTTTCGCTCTTTGCATTTACATGTGTGGTACATCCCATATCAAATGTACTGTAATACCCTGTTTCGTGACGTTTTCGAATAGCTAAGTTTATAGCGTTTTATGCATTGTCTGGACAATAGTGGTTATCAATTTAAACATTTGAGAACATGATTTTCCAGTTAAAGTTGTTTTCTGTATTTGGAGCTATTTCATTAATTATTTCGTCATAAATAAATGTTGTATCGTCATTCAAAGTTTATTACACTTGGAAGCATCTTATATATGAATAAGGTTGTGTAAGAAACTTCAAGCAATGCCTGAAGCTTTTTGTACCAAATATTTTTGCATTGCAGAAAGGATTGTAAATTTCATTAGGAATTTTATGTTATGGGAGGGGGCATTTTAAGGGTCAGTTCCTATCTCAAGAGTTGTTTTGATACAAGTAGCCCATAAAATGCAGTCGAGTGGGGGAATACACTTTTATTGTTTAAATTATCTGTACCACTATTTAAATTACCTGTAGTCCTATTTAAAATACCTGTAACACTATTTAAATAACCTTTAGCAATATTTAAATAACTTGTAGCACTATTTAAATTACTTGTAGCAATATTTAAATTAATTGTAACACTATTTACAATACCTGTAACACTATTTAAATTACCAGTAGCCCTATTTAAATTACTTGTAGCAATATTTAAATTACTTGTAGTACTATTTAAATTACCTGTAGCACTATTTAAATTAATTGTAGCACTATTTAAATTATCTGTGGCACTGTTTAAATTACTTGTAGCACTATTTTAATTGCCTGTACAACTATTTAAATTACTTGAAGCATTATTTAAATTACTTGTAGCATTATTTAAATTACTTGTAGCACTATTTAAATGATTTGTAGCACTTTTTTAATTACCTGTACCACTATTTAAATTACTTGTAGCATTATTTAGCATTATTTAAATTACTTGTAGCACTATTTAAATGACTTGTAGCATTATTTAAATTACTTGTAGCATTATTTAAATTACTTGTAGCACTATTTAAATTACTTGTAGCACTATTTAAATTACTTGTAGCACTATTTAAATTACTTGTAGCATTATTTAAATTACTTGTAGCATTATTTAAATTACTTGTAGCACTATTTAAATTACTTGTAGCACTATTTAAATTACTTGTAGCACTATTTAAATTACTTGTAGCATTATTTAAATTACTTGTAGCACTATTCAAATTACTTGTAGCACTATTTTAATTACCTGTACCCCTATTTAAATTACTTGTAGCACTATTTTAATTACCTGTAGCACTATTTAAATTACCTGTACAACTATTTAAATTACCTGTACAACTATTTAAATTACTTGTAGCACTATTTAAATTACTTGTATTCCTATTCAAATTACTTGTAGCATTATTTAAATTAGTCGTAGCACAATTTAATATACTTATAGCATTATTTAAATTACTTGTAGCATTATTTAAATTACTTGTAGCACTATTTAAATCACTTGTACCCCTATTTAAATCACTTGTAGCATTATTCAAATTACTTGTAGCATTATTTAAATTACTTGTAGCATTATTTAAGCTACTTGTAGCACTATTTAAATTACTTGTAGCATCATTTAAATTACTTGTAGCATTATTTAAATTACTTGTAGCATTATTTAAATTACTTGTAGCCCTATTTAAATTACTTGTAGCACTATTTTAATTACTTGTAGCACTATTTTTATTAAGTGTACCCCTATTTAAATTACTTGTAGCACTATTTTAATTACCTGTAGCACTATTTAAATTACCTGTACCACTATTTAAATTACTTGTAGCACGATTTAAATTACTTGTACCACTATTTAAATTACTTGTACCACTATTTAAATCACTTGTACCCCCATTTAAATTACTTGTAGCACTATTTAAATTACTTGTAGCACTATTTCAATTACTTGTAGAACTATTTAAATCACTTGTAGCACTATTTTAATTACCTGTACGCCTATTTAAATTACTTGTAGCACTATTTTTATTACCTGTAACACTATTTAAATTACCTGTACCACTATTTAAATTACTTGTAGCACTATTTAAATTACTTGTACCACTATTTTAATCACTTGTACCCCTATTTAAATTACTTGTAGCACTATTTAAATTACTTGTAGCATTATTTAAATTACTTGTAGCACTATTTAAATTACTTGTAGCACTATTTAAATTACTTGTACCCCTATTTAAATCACTTGTGCCCCTATTTAAATTACTTGTAGCATTATTTAAATTGCTTGTAGCATTATTTAAATTACTTGTAGCACTATTTAAACTACTTGTAGCACTATTTAAAATACCTGTACCACTATTTAAATTACGTCTAGCACTATTGGAATTACTTGTAGTACTATTTGAATTACTTGTAACATTATTTAAATTTCTTGTAGCATTATTTAAATTGCCTGTAATGCTACAAATAATGATGAAAGTTCTCCCCGTGGACATCTATGCATTTCTGGGCGCGTTCGACACCGTTTGGAGATACTGCCTGTAGATGTTTTCTAGTGATTCTCCTGATAGCGTTAGGGGCCCTGTCGGTGGAGCATTAGAATATACCGACTGCCCCCCCTGCAGAGTAAACGTCCCTCAATTGGAGTCCTCGATATGACCTTAAACTCTATCCAGTGGTGAGGCCCCAGCTTGTGGGCTTTGGGGAGTGTGGAGCTAACCTTTAATTACCATTGCTCCCAGGTCCAATCTGACCCGGAGTGGTAGTACCTGTTAGGGTCTCAACTACGGGTTAAATAGAAACCAACTTGAAAACAAAAAAAATATTCTATTAAAATTTTTTTCTTCAAAATCTTTGGATTCGGCATTAAATAACCCGAAAAGGGTTGATATGCCGTAAAACAAAAACAACCAACCAACCAACCTGATAGCATTAGTAATGTTCTCCTGTATTTTGTCTATATTGTGAGGATTAATTGCATAAACTGTTGGCTTTAAAGCCCCAAAAGATAAAATTCACATCATGACAAGTCAGGGGAACCTGGTGCTTATTGTTTTCTGTTCCATAAATATGTTATGAAGTCGTGTCAGTGATCTTTGAGACGTGTGGTACGTGGCGCCATTTTGTTTCAAAAGGAATTCCATTTTATGTTGTAGTGTCAATTGGTTACCAAGAGAAAAATTACAGATTTTGGGGTACTTTTAAGTGGACAACTCTGTATTATTAAATAGTTTTAACCATTTTTTTAGATGGATTTCAGATAATAAAGTCTGATCTGTAAAATATAAATTATTAGAATTTTTCTAATTATTATAATTTAATCATTTATTTGACGGCTTCTCACGCCGGTCATATAAAATAACTTTTACCGCAATTTAGTATAAATTTCCGTGAGTTCAATATTAAAAATCATTTTAAAAATGTCCAATAGGCCCCAACACATTTATTGTAGGTAAATTACTTCATTTATCACGTGATCTGCTGTTCATAAATCAAGGAGTGCCTAATATATGGATGTGCACCTACTTCAAAAACAACTTTTTGCATTTCAAGATATTCACAGAATTAATTGTTTGTCCTCAACGGCAAAGAAACTTTTTGTCTTCTTCCTTACAGCTAAAATCAAACACATTTTGTCGATATTTTATCCATGAAACACGCTACGACATGACACATTTATGCACACTACAACATGGTCGTTTAAAACTCTAATGAGAATGTTATGCATCCGCATAATTAATCAACCTTTGTTTCACATTATAAGATTTTTAGCAGGCAGATTATCTTCGTAAAATAGAAACTGTTAATGCAAATCGAATGTAATAATAAAAGTAAAACGTTAACTTAGGTATGCGGGAATATAAAACAATATGAACAACGGCTTAAACTTCAATTGTGCCCACTGTGTAATGATGAGCGTTTTAGTTTTTAAAAAATTACAATTAATCTACTTACATTGAATAATACCAAATAAAGGATCACATTTACAGATGATCAAAACAAATTACGAAACAAAACAAAAAAGAAGTATTGCTTTTTTAATAAACTGTGTTCAATCTTATATGTAGGTTTATAGAAAATCGATCTCCCCAATACCCAGTGTCGGTGTTGAAATTGAGAAAATTTGGGTCATATTATCCCACCCACATAAAAGTTTTTACATTGATTTTTAAAAGTTTTTCTTCGGATTACTATCGATTAAGCATCATATTTATCCATTAGAAAATCCATTTGTTATTGCGTTATGTTTGAACATATATTTTACAAGCAATCGAGAAAACCAATAAGCACGCATTTGTTGGGTCATTCCTCGTTTGGAGCTTGCTTATCTAGTAACGAGTTGGACAATTTTCTATATAAAATTCACCAAGGTACACACGTACGAAAAATAAATAAAAAATATTTACTTATCTAATATATCAGGTCGATGTAGAAGTGTTTGTTGATTTATAGATTTGTTGGCATTTGAATTTGTTGTAATTATCACGATGATTTATTTTAACATTTTTTTTAATTATTAAAAAATCGTTCATATTTTTTTGTTTAATTCTTATCCATGTAATGTTATCTTTTTTTGATTATTAAAATCATTCTTATTTTTCTGTTGAATTCTTATCCATGTAAAACCTAATTCGACTTTTCTTAGTTAAAAATCTTCCATCATGATAATGCCCGTCCTCGCACAACACTGCTTGTTGTATTGTTGTATTATAAAGGGGGTACCGTTTTATGTGATGCCTAAATGTTCTGTCTATGTGTGATATATTCATATCTAATTGTTCATGTGCAGTTGGGTGTTTTTGTGTGTGTCGTACATGTATTTTTGGGCATACCTACTTTGTGCGTCGTTGATCTTGTCCACCTGGAATCCATCTTGTTCTTGGAGGAGCGACTGGAAACTTGTTTTGGACGAATATTAATTCACTCCAAGACGATGAATGGTTTTATATTTTTTTGTTATTCACCTTCCAGATGTCCATCGCAGAAGAATGGAAAGTGAATGTATTTGCTTGCTTAGGTCTTATTTTCAAACACATCAGCTCCCCCACCCAGTGAAGGAAAGGGGACGACCTGTTTAGCCGCGTGCTGTTCTCTACATCCAAACCCAAACTCACTGACTCCAGCTAAGCTGATCACGTGACTCATACGCAGATCCGATCAGCTGACCCTCACTTCCGGTAAAACGTGTCTACAATATAATTTACTATATTTCTTTCTTATGTTCGACCTATTTCCTAGCATACTAACGAAAAATTTCCTAGAAGAATTTCGTTAAGAAGTATTGTCCCCTCCTTCATATTCTCCCTATTCAACCCCATCTGATTATGGAGAGAATTATAAAAGCATTTAGATGGCTTACGGTTTACATAACAATAGGATATTAAAGAGTTTAGATTCATATTTCACATCAAAACTCAAAAGAGTTTACAAAGGAGGCATCTATATCTTTGTTGTAAGATAGAATCACGTTATAGAATTAAATAAAATAGGTGGTATTGATATGAGAAAAGATTTTCAACAAACAAAACACATTTTCATTTACAAGTAAATTTTAAGTCAGAAAAAAAATTTGCACCGACTTGATATGGCTGTCTTATGAGATTTAAAAGCCGGATTAAAATATCAATCTCACACAAAATAAACAGGATTAGCTATTTATCATATTACATTTCTAATACTTTGCATAATATGTTGATCATGTACGCACAAAACCCTTGAGAACGCCTACATAAAATAACCAGATTTACTGTCTAAAATATATGGTTTACTTGTCGGATTATCAGACTAAACTCCAAAGAACAATCCTACGTAAAACAAGTAAAGCACGAATTCATTTACAATATATATTTATGAAATTCGTTTAGAATATATATTTATAATACAATTGTTTTAGTATATATATAAATAATGAAATTCTTTTAGAAAATATGTTTATAATAGCATTGTTTTAGAATATATATTATAATGAAATTCTTTAAGAATATATTTTTATCATGAAACTCTTTTAGAATATATATTTATCATGAAATTCTTTTAGAATATAAATTATGAAGAATTTCTTTAAGAATATATATTTATCATGATATTCTTTTAGAATATATATTTATAATGAAATTATTTTAGAATATATATTTATCATGAAATTCTTTTAGCATATACATTTATCATGAAATTCTTTTAGAATATATATTAACAATTAAAATCTTTTAGAATATATATTTATAATGGAATTCTTTTAGATTATATATTAACAATTAAATTCTGTTAGAATATATATTGATCAATAAATTGTTTAAAATATATATTTATAAGGAAATTCTTTTATAATACATATTTATAATGAAATTCTTCTAGAATATATATGCATAATGAAATAATTATAGAATATATACTTATCATGGAATTATCTTAGAATATATAATAATCATGAAATTCTTTTAGAATATATATTAATAACGGACCTCTTTTAGAATATATATTTATAATGAAATGTTTTAGAGTATATGTTTAGAATTAAATTCTTTTGAGTATATTTTTATGATAAAATTCTTTTATAATATATATTTACAATGAACCTCCTTTAGAATATATATTCATAATGAAATTATTTCAGAATATATATTTTCCATGAAATTCTTTAAGAATCAAAATTTATCATGAAATTCTTTTAGAATATATATTTTTTATGAAATGCTTTTACCGTATATATTTATAATGAAATTCTTTTAATATATATTTTTATAATGAAATTTTTAAAGAATATATATTTATCATAAAATTCTTTTAGAATAAATATTTATCAGTAAATACTTTTAGCATATATATATATATATAATGAAAGTCTTTTAGAATATATATTTATCATGAAATTCTTCTAGAATATTTATTTATCATGGGCTTCTGAAAGAATATAAAAATTCTTTGAAAATATATATTAATCATGACAGTATTTTAGAATATATATTTATCATGAAATTCCTTTCGAATATATTTTTGTAATGTAATTTTTTTAGCAAATATATTTATAATCGAATTTTTTAAGAATATGAATTAATAATAAATTTCTTTTAGAATATAGATTTATAATAAAAATCTTTTTGTATATGTATTTGTCCTGTAATTTGAAAATTTCTAATGAAAATACTTTTACCATATATATTTGTCTCAAATGCTTTCAGATTATATATTTATCATTGAATTCTTTTAGAACGAATATTTATCATGAAATTCTTTTAGAATATATATTTTATATATATTTCTTAATAAAATTCAGTTAGAATACATATTTATAATCAAATTTTCTTAGAGTTTGTATTCATCATGAAATTCATTCAGAATATATATTCATAATAAAAATTTTTAAGAACATATATTGATTATACATATTCTAAATGAATTATATGACAAAGATATATACCAAAAGAATTAAATTAGACATATATATTAAAAAACAATTCAATTAACTATATATATTCTAAAATAATTTCATGATATATATTCTAAAGGAATTTAATTATAAATATATATCCCAACATAATATCATTATAAATATATATTTCAAAGAATTTTATTATAAATATATATCTAACAGAATTTCATGATTCTTTTAGAATATGTATTACTTAATAAAATTGTTTTTGAATATATATTTATTATGCATTTTTTAGAATAGAATTCTTTTATAATATATATTTATAATGAAATTATTTTTGAATATATATTAATCATGAAATTCTTTTAGAAAATATATCTATAATGAAATTGTTTTAGAATATTTATTTTTAATTAAAATTTTTAGAATATATATCTATAATGCAACTTTTTTTATATATATAATTATCATATAATTATCATGAAAGTCTTGTAGAATATATATTTATCATTAAATTCTTTTATAATATATATTTATAATGACATTCTTTTAGAATATATATTTATAATTAAATTCTTTTGGAATATATAAAAATCAGGAAATTGCTTTAGAATATGAATATATCATAAAATGCTTTCAAAGTATATACTTATCATGAGATTCTTTATATGTGTATGATAAAATTCTTTTTTAATATATATTTATCATAAAATTCCTTTAAAATATATATTTATAATGACATTCTTTTAGAATATATATTTATCATGAAATTCTTTTAGAATATATATTTACCATGAAATTCATTGAGAATATATATTAATAATGACATTCTTTTAGAATATATATTTATTATAGAATTCTTTCAGAATATATTTTTATAACAAATTATGTTAGAATGTATATTTTAATTAAACTCATTAGAATATATATTTTAAACAAATTCTTTTCGAATATATATTTATTATGAAATTCTTTTAGAATATATATTTATCATTAAATTCTTTTAGAATATATATGTATAAAAAAGGTTTTTTAGAGTATAGATTTATCATGAAATTCTTTTAGACTATATATTTACAATGAAATTCGTTTAGAAAATATATTCATGATAAAGCCTTTAAAATATATAGTCATCAAGAGATTTGTTTAAAATATATATTCCTAATGAAATTAATCTAGAATATATATTATCATGAAATTATTTTAGAATATATATCTAACATGAGATTTTTTGGAATGAATATTAATGATTTAATTCTTTCAGAATTAATATTTATCATGGAATTATTTTAGAATGTATATTTTACTGAAATTCTTTTAGAATATTTATTTATCATGGACCTCTTTTAGAATAAATATTTATTGATGAAAATATATAAATTATTAAGAATATATATTAATAAGCAAGTTCTTTTAGGATATATATTTAACATTAAATTCTTTTAGAATATATATTTATTATGAAATTACTTTAGAATATTTATTTATCATAATCTTCTTTAAGAATATATATTTATAATGAAATTCTTTGAGAATAAATATTTTTCATAAAATTCTTTTTGAATATATATTATAAATAATTTATTTAGAATATATATTTATCATGAAATTATTTAGAATATATACTTATCATGAAATTCTTTTAGAATCTATATTTATAATGAAGTTCTTTTAGAATTAATTTTTATAATAAAATACTTTAAGAATATATTTTTATCATGATATTCTTTTTAAATATATATTTATCATAAAATTCTATTTGAATATATATTTATCTCGGAACTCTTAAAGAACATATATATATATATATATATCATTAAATTCTTTTAGTATATATAGTTATCTCAGAATTCTTTTAGAATATATATTTATAATGAAATTCGTTTAGAATATATAGTAATAATTAAATTCTTTTAGAATATATATTTATCATGGAATGCTTTTAGAATAAATATTTATAATGAACTTCTTTTAAGATATATTATTATTATGATTTTTTTTAGAATATATATTTGGCGTGAAATTCTCTTCGAATATATATTTATAATTAAATGCTTTTAGAATACGTATGTATTATAACATTCTTTTAGAAAATATATTTATTATGGAATTCTTTAAGAATATATATTTATCATAAAATTAGGTAAGAATATATATTTTATTTGAACTCATTAGAATATATATTTATAATGAAATGCTTTTAGAATATATATTTAAATGAAATTCTTTCAGAATAAATACTTATCATGAAATTATATTAGAATATATATTTATCACTAAATTCTTTTAGAATCTATGTTTTTAATGAAATTCTGTTAGAATATATATATATATATATATATATATATATATATATATATTGAAAGACTTTTGGTATATATATATATATATATATATATATATATTAATCATGGAAATTATTTCAGAATATATATTTATTTTTAAATTCTTTTAGAATATATTTTTATCATGAAATTCTTTCAGAATATATACTTATAATGAAATTCTTTTAGAATATATATTTGTAATGAAACTCTTTTAGAATATATATTTTTAATGTGACTATTTTAGAATATATATATAAAATTCTTTTGGTATATATATTTATCATTAATTTCTTTTAGAATATATATTTATCAAGACATTTTTTAAATATATTTTTATCATAAAATTGTTTCAGAATATATATTTATAATTGACTTCTTTTAGAATATATATTTATCATGGACCTCTATTAGAATAAATTCTTTTTATGTAAATTTTTCGGATATATATTTACAAATATATTATTTAGAATATTTATTTATAATGAAATTCTTTTAGAATATATATTCATCATAAAATTCTCTTTGAATATATATTCATCATAAACTTCTTTAAGAATATATGTTTATAATAAAATTCTTTTAGACTATATATTCATCATGAAATTCTTTTAAACTGTATATGTATTATGAAATTCTTTAAAAATATATATTTATCTTAAACTTCTTTAAGCATTTATATTTATAATGAAACTCTTTGAGAATAAATGTTTATGAAATTCGTTTAGAATAAATATTTATAAATAAATTATTTAGAATATATATTTATCATGAAATTCTTTTAGAATATATATTGATAATGAAATACTTTTAGAATATATAGTTTTCATGAAATTCATTTAGAATATATATTTATCATCGAACTCTTTTATAATATATATGTCACAAAAAATTCTTTTAGAATATATATTTCTTATAGAAGTGTTGTAGAATATATAATCATAATGAAATTCTTTCAGAATACAGCGTTATAATGAAATTCTTTTAGAATATATATTTATAATTTAATTCTTTTATAATATTTATTTTTCATGGAATTGTTTAGAATATACATTTATCATTGAACTTTTTTAGAATACATATTTATCGTCCATTTCTTGTAGAATGTTGATTTATTATGAACTTCTTTTAGAATATATATTTATCATAAAACTCTTAATATATATATATTTATTATAATAGTTCACCCCTCCCCTATTTCGCCCTAAATGTCCTCCGGAGACATCTAATTCTTGTTAAACTTAACAACCGGTGCAGTTTTAGGCCTTAACATATGTAAATTTTAGGTCTGCGTCATACAAAATATAAATGACTAAGTCCGTGATTTGCCCTTATCCCCAGTTAGCCTCAAAAGTCCTAAGACCTTAACATATTTAAATTTGAGTTCAGTGCCATGCAAAACTACTAAATAGACATACACAGAACATTTTGGACAAATGAGATAAACGGTCCCAAAAATAGAGTTTTTTTAATTAGCTCTAAAAGAGCACCTGGAGCACAAGCAAGTGTTATCGCGAAGTATAGAGAAACAAAATTTTATAGAAATAAGTGAGTTACAACTTTTCAGAAAGATTTATGAAAATTCAAAGCATCAATTTTGTTTAATTATCCCAAAAGTGTCAATTTTAACCCGAAGGCACCTCTAGTGGGGTGGGTCAGCCGGAGTTTTCCCGGAAGTTTGTTCTGTTACTTTTTTACTCATATAATGTTTAATGTTTGTTCAAAATTTCAAAATATTCCAAGCCATAGTTATTGAGAAAAGTGCGGACAGACGAACGGACGAACAGACGACCGGACAAACGGACAAAGGGTGAATTTACAGGCCCACCCCCCTTTTGTCGGGGGACCAGTAAACAAATCTGCCTCGATATAATATGACATCTATCACTGTCTACATATTAATACTCAGTAAACAGATTGAATTCTTTAGAAAGGTGCTCGATCTACACTAATCTTTCTACTTCGAAGTTGATCGTGTTTTTCTCGACTCTTTTGCTTGTTTTTTATTCGTATTCCATTTATTTCCTTTTATGATCTTGCTACACTATCTCATAAATATATCTAATGGTGTCTACCGAAATACTGATTTAGATGTAGCTTTAAAATATATTCGGTTTGAGGTTCCATTTTCGTCATTACTACTGTCTTGAAATACGAAATAAAATTAATAGATCGGTTGCTTACCTAATGTAGTCTACATAGTTTAAATAATAGCATGGAATAAATGTGGATATTAGTAGCAATAAGTTCGAACAATGTTAACGTAAGTAAATAATCTAAATGAATAAATGCGAAAAGTTGTTTTTTTCATTCATCATACTTATATTACCATCACAATTGCCCGCTGTAATTTAATTCATTAATACAACATAGACTCTTGAAATACTACACATATAGTAAAGATCAAAGTCCCAAACATAGCTATGTGTACGTCTAGCCTGCAGAACTATTTTAAACAGCCAATAGTAAATAAATGTTTTGTATTACTCATTGGTAATTTTATTGTCTTATTTCCCTTTACATATATCTATATTTTTATAAAGTAATAGGGTTCGTGTGTTTCTGTCTGTGTGTACAGCTCTCCATCATCAACGAAATATAAAGGAGGTAAGAGGGTAGATCTCTCCTGGTAGAGAAACATTAGAACCCATTTTAGGATGTTTCTGTTATAGGAGACATAAGAATCTATGCCTAATTTCTTTATATACTAGTCTACAAACCACCCCCATATCGAATGACTTATGCTCATTTGCATATCACATTATATTAAATCTCTTTAACTAATTACCTCGACCTTATTACATATTGGAAATATTCTAATCATTTCAACTGTACTATTTACAAAATCTATTTAACATTTAATTATTTAATATATTTTCATTTAATTTTATATTCGATTTATTTCACTTTACATATATTATCAAAACAATTCATTGGTGAGGAAAGCTTTATGTTTTGGGATTGTATTGAAAATGTAATGGAATTTCAATTTCGTTCCGTTTTAATCTTTTATATTTTACTTGCCAATATTATTGAAAGAATACAATTCAACTATCGTAATTTTATATAAATAAACAAAAACAAATATTTTAAAATAAAACTTTATTAAAAAAGAAATAATTTTATTTTTAAATGAAAAAAATCAATTTAGTAAAATAATTGTATTAAACACCCCCAGCCTTGTCAGCAAACCTGTAAACCTATAAAAGTTAACATTTCGAATGTAAACAGTGATTTTTCGATTTTGTTAGCGCTTGCCGCAATTAAAGACAATTAAAACGGAACTAACTTTATTTCCATTCTATTTTTTAAACAACCCCCAAAACATAACGCTCTCTTCCAGTTATAGCCAATTTTTTTTTAATTAAATAAAACAGGTCAAAATAAACAGATAAGCGCATTTTCTTTTACATTTTTCTTACAACCAACGTTGTCATTTTAACCAACTGCAGGATACCGTTACTTTTGTGGGGTTGTTTTGAAAATGGCACGGAGATTATAATTTCGTTCCAATTTAATCTTTCTGGTCGAGCCTATTTCGAAAGCCTGTCTTATCATAGATTTGAACTACAAATAATTTATTACATTTTGATTATTACTATCTTAAGACTTAAAGCTTATATTTATTTCATTTTTCTATTTATATATTGAATTAGTTATTTCCAGTCTTATTTAAACTTAGTGCTTTCTTTAAACCGGATGAACCTTTTATAAAAATATGAGTTTAACGTAAAGAACACGAACAAGGTTTTATTCAACTGAATTTCTTCCAGTTTACTAACAAAATATATAAATTTAAAAGAGATATAAATAATAAAATAAAAAGGTTATGTAATTTAAAAGAAATACACGTACTCACAAAAGCAGAACTTTTTTTACACATTTTTTTCTTTAAAACCATAACAATGAGACTAACAATTACCTAGATCTTAGCAATTATTTGTTTTAATAGAACCGTTTTAATTGTACTGTTTACTTAGTTAACCTAAGTTGGTATTACATTTATTTTACATTTACTTTTTTTTTAATTATTACTTTTAGACTGTGACGTTTACACCCGGAAGTAATGAGTCACACGTAGGTCGCTTTTATTCATTCCTTTTGGTCAAGATCAAAGTGTAGTATCTGTTCTTCAGATGCTGCACTTCGTTTTCATGTTCTCTTTCGGTGGAGGAGAAATCCTTCACGACTGAGACATTTTTTATTTTTGTACCTTTTCTCCACGTTAAAAAACGACCCTGGTGTCTAACTCTGTCCCGTGGGGAGGCATAGTAAATAGGTACAATATAATTGTTTATAATTGTACTATTCAGAAATATTATTTATAGTTCGTCCATTTCAGTTAGTATACATTTCCTTTACGCTTAATTAATTTACAATCATTAATATCGTTAAACAATTCCGTTTAAAACCGAAATTATGCCACCCAAACGAAGTAGAAACGAAAGTGAGGAAGAAAGAATGGAAAGATTGGAAGCTAATAGACTAAGAGTTGCTGCAGTTCGCTCCAATGAAAACAATTCAGATAGAGAAAGACGTCTAGAACTTAACAGGATACGTCAAAGAGAAAGGAGAGCAAGACTGTCAGATTTGGAAAGAGAAACCCAACGTGAAGCTGACAGAACTAGACATGCTGTAAGGCGGTTAAATTCATCACAAGATGAAATTCAAGAAAGGCAAAGATATGCACTGGAAAGAGAAGCAATATTACGATCGAATGAATTATATGAGGTAAGTAGACGTACACAAGGTCAGTTGAGAGTGGCTCAACGACATCAGAATGAATCGGAAACCCAACGAAGCTTTCGCCTATACCAAGGGCAACAACGAGAGGCTGCATGGAGAGAGAGTATGACTTTGCCCCAGCAATTGACAGAAAACGAGGCAGCTAGACAACGAATGACTGCTTTGAGACACCATGAAATAGAACACTGCAATAGAAAAGGATTGCTCTACAACAAAAATGACTCTCTCACTACAGCTGATATAGGAAAAATGGACAAAGTATGTCAACATTGCTCAGCTGTAAAATTTAAAGGAGAAACCCCTGGTTGTTGTTGTTCTTCTGGGAAAGTTGTGCTTGATAGCTTTCCACCACTGCCTCAGTTGCTTCAAGATTTGCTCTCCGGCAATGGTCCCATCTCTAAAGATTTTCTGCAAAATCTACGCAGTTATAACAATTGTTTTGCAATGACATCATTTGGTCACAAAATTGTGGCAGTACATGGGTGGAATCCTTCTTTTAGAATTCGAGGCCAGGTTTGCCACCAGATTGGGAGTCTTTTACCACCTGAAGATGAAACAGCAAAGTTTATTCAAGTCTACTTCTTGGATAGTCTGGAAGAGGAACTACATAATCGGGGACGTGACAGTAGACTCAAAAGAGACATTCTCCAAAGTCTGACTGAATTTTTACATGAGAACAACAGCTTCATTTGTCAGCTGAAAACAACAAAGGAGAGGATTGAAGAAGAACACTTGGTAGAACATAAAGTTGTCATAAGGGAAGACCGAAGGCCGCAAGAAGAGCATCCACGGCGATTCAATGCTCCAACAACAACGTATGAGATTGGAATATTAATGGAGAATGAACCAACAGTTAACCGGGATATTGTCTTGCGTTTTAGAAATGATACATTAAAATGGATCTCCGAACTACATCCCCTCTACGATACTTTAATGTACCCGTTAATGTACCCCTATGGTTCTCCATCTTACAACATCTACATGAAGGCATCCAATGGGCGAAAAGTTACCCAACAGCAATTTTATTCGTACCATTTAATGACTCGGCCTGGAAACTATTTTCTCTGGTACCGAAGGCTATTTCAACAATGGCTGGTGGATGTGTACTGCAAGATTGAAACAGAACGTTTACAGTTCCTGAGGCCTGAGCAACAGACCCTGAGAGCTGACAATTATAGCAACTTGAGAGATTCAATTCTTAGGGAGGATGGGAATCCAGAACAGTTTGGTCAACGAGTTGTTCTTCCGGCAACTTATACAGGAGGCCCTCGATACATGTTTGAGCGTCAAAGTGATGCCATGGCATATGTTCGGCGAATGGGCCGAGCCGACCTCTTCATCACGTTCAAAACAAATCCAAAGTGGACAGAAATTACAGAAAATTGTCTTCAAGGGCAAGACCCTCAGGATCGTCCAGATATTGTTGCCAGGGTTTTCAGGCAGAAGCTAAAAAAGTTACTTGAATTTATTAAAAAGGGAGGATTTGGCAGGTTGAGGGCTTTCCTGTACAGTATTGAATATCAAAAAAGAGGACTGCCGCATGCACACATCCTCACCTGGCAGGCCCCAGAGGACAAACTTCTACCAGAAAAAATGGATCTCTGCATATCTGCAGAGATCCCTGACAAAGAGGAAGATCCTGATCTTCATGCTAAAGTGATGGCACATATGGTGCATGGACCTTGTGGACCATTTAATCCAAATTGTCCATGTACGATTGACAACAAATGTTCCAAAAAATACCCAAAAGAATTTCTTCAGTGTACCGAGCAAGGCCAAGACTCTTACGCCAAGTACAGGCGAAGAAAACCAGAAGATGGAAGCCAGACTGGTACAATAAGGATGAAGAGAAATGGTCGGTATGTTAATCAAGAAATAACAAACCAGTGGATTGTTCCATACAAAAAGGTCCTCCTTCAGCAGTTCAACGCTCACATTAACGTAGAAATTTGCAGCTCGATCCAAAGCATCAAATATGTCCTCAAATACGTGAATAAAGGATGTGATCAAGCAGTGTTTGAACTACAAAGAACTGATGGAGCAGCTAACCAACAAGGCCAAGTACAAAGTCACATTGTGGATGAGATCCAGCAGTTCCAGAATGCAAGGTATGTCGGCAGTTCAGAGGCGGCCTGGAGGATATTGGAACATCCCATCCATGAACATTTCCCCCCAATTGTACAACTTTCTGTTCATCTTGAAAATGGGCAGCATGTCATGTTCTCAGCTGATACTGCTCTGGAACGAGCCCAAGGTCCACCGCCTGCCACAACTTTGACACCATTTTTTCAACTCTGCCATGAGGATGACTTTGCAAGGGGTCTCAAATACGTAGAAGTCCCTGAGTTTTACACTTGGAACAAATCGACAAAGAAATGGATGAGAAGAATGCGTGGGGTACAAGTTGAAGGTACTGAAAATGATGATGTATGGAAGGCACCATGCATTGGGAGAATCTACACGATTAGTCCAAAAGCAGGGGAGTGTTATTTCTTACGCCTGTTGCTCAATGAGGTTGCTGGTCCAACTTCATTTCAAAATTTGCGAGCATACAATGGTCAGGTGTTTGAAACATACAGAGCAGCGTGCCTTGCTCGAGGCCTTCTAGAAAATGACCATCACTTGCATCAAGCAGTAGGAGAGGCAAGTGCCACTCAATCACCTTCAAATTTGCGAAGCCTATTTGTGATAATTTTAACAGCCTGTGAGCCAAGAAATCCTCTTGAGATCTGGATGGCTTTTCGTGATGTAATATCTGAAGACATTCTTCACAGATACAGGCAAGAAGTTAACAATCCAGAAGCAGATTTTAATGAGGACATCTACAATAAAACTCTTTGTCTAATTGAAGAAAAAGTTCTCCTTATGTGCGGTCAACCATTGGCAAGCTATGGATTACCTGCACCAACGCAAGGGAGAGATGAAAGACTCGCGAGAGAGTATCAACGTGAAGTTACTTATAATCTTGAAGAACTTTCCCTACAAGCAAAAAATATGCAAGAAAAACTGACCGATTCTCAAAGAGAAGTTTACAATTCATTCATGGCAATGTTGGAAGCACAAGGTGAAATGAACAAAAACATGATGTTTCTTGATGCTCCAGGTGGTACGGGCAAGACTTTTGTAATCAATTTGATCCTTGCAAAGATTAGATCCATGAGAAAGATTGTGCTTGCAACAGCATCCAGTGGCATTGCTGCTACTCTACTACAAGGTGGCCGCACTCTTCACAGCACTTTTAAAGTACCCTTGGATACTCATCGAATGGATCAGCCAGTTTGCAAAATTACTGGTAACTCAGCCTTTGCAAATGTAATTAGAGACACCTCTGCAATCATTGTAGACGAAGCCCCAATGACGCACAAGAGTGCTTATGAAGCAATTGACCGAACACTGCAAGACATCACAGGAAACAAGAATCCCATGGGTGGCATACCAACCTTATTTTGCGGTGATTTCCGTCAAATCCTCCCAGTGGTTAAAAATGGCACAAGGGCTAACATTGTCAATGCAAGTTTGAAACAATCCTATCTCTGGAGGCACGTTATAGTGAAGAGACTGACTACTAATATGAGAGCCTATATCTCTGATAACACAGCTACAGCAGACTTCTCAAAATTGCTTCTCCAAATCGGTAATGGTCAGTTTCCTATCACTTCTTCACCTGACACAATTAAGATTCCAACTGCGCTTGGTAAATGTGTCGGTAATCAGAAGCAACTGAAAGACAAAGTGTACCCAGACCTGCAAAACAATGGAAAATCACCGGATTGGCTTGCTGAGAGGGCTATTATTTCGCCATTAAACAGCAATGTGAATCATTTGAACAATTCAATAATGAATGAATTTCCAGGAGACACAAAGCAATACAAGTCAGTTGATTCGGCTACTAATGAATATGAAGCTGTTCACTACCCTGTGGAGTTTTTAAACTCTTTGGAGATATCTGGAATGCCTCCACACATTTTAAATCTCAAAATTGGATCGCCAATCATGATTCTTCGATCCTTGGAACCGCCAAAAACAACAAACGGAACCAGATGTGTTATCACCAGATTGCACACCAATGTACTTGAGGCCACCATTTCCTGTGGTCCCTACAAAGGCGAAACCGTTCTACTGCCAAGGATCCCCTTAGTTCCATCGGACTCAGAACTTCTATTTAAATTCCGGAGACTCCAATTTCCTGTGAAGGTGTGTTTTGCAATGAGCATAAACAAAAGTCAAGGTCAGACATTTAACACCATTGGCGTAGACTTGACATCAGACTGCTTCAGTCACGGTATGTTCTACGTCTCCATCAGCCGGACAGGAAGTTCAGAAAAACTCTACATTCTGGCTCCAAATCAAAGCAGCAGAAATGTAGTTTACCCTGAGGCTCTTCAGTGAAAAGTTCGAGAAATGGATATGAGGAAAAACTGACATGATCTGATTGGGGTAAGTTTTTAGTATTGAATGTGCAAGATAAAATTTAAGCAAGAGTTGAAAATTACTTCAATGAAAAATTTACTATGTAACATCAAGTAACCTTCCTTTTTGATGAAAATGTTTTGTGAAGTTCCTGATTGAATTTCAGTCACTACAAGAGGTAGTTAAAATGTTAATCACCTTATGCAATCGTTGCTCTTACAACATCAACTTACTGGAAAGGTGCCCACAGATTTTGGTACCCGAGTGCGCAACAAAGCTCCGTGCGAAGCACGGGTATCTTTGCTAGTATGTAATAGTTTTGCAAATATTTATATAATATTTTGAAACACTGAATTTATAGTAGATAACAAAGTTCAAAAATAAGCTATTTGCATGCAGAATTTGCATAACTATTGGTTATCCCTTCATAATAAATTAATGAAGCCAAGGAAAAATGGATAAATATGCAGTGTAAGAAAATTGAAATAGCACACGTATGCATGAAAAGATAAAAGATGAGACTGATGATATCCATCTGGATTTATAATAGCCCTGGATGAAGGGGGAAGTTAAGGCTGTCACAAAATTACTGAACAATATCTATGAGATTCCGACAGATATAAAGAAATAAATCTACTTTGCGATCCATAAGAAAGCGGGCGCATCTCAATGTTGCATAGTCTCTTGAATTGCAATCATCCCTGGCATGAAACGAAACATATTAATGTAAAAGGTTTTAGCTTTCTAATTTTAAACTATTCTAAAGATTGGAGATGGGAGAGTTTCATGAATATCCCGGTTCGTGGGAAGCTGAATTATATAATACAAAGTGTATTATACAACCCAAATTTAGATATTGAGATATTTAAGTCATATTTTTAATGAATACGATAATTGTGGTGGTAGTAGTAGTAGTAGTAGTAGTAGTAGTAGTAGTAGTAGTAGTAGTAGTAGTGATAATAATAATAATAATAATAATAATAATGTTTTCCTGTTTATAAAAATAAAAACAATTTGATTTGGGGAATGTGACATTTCCCTTTCATGCCGTGGATTATAAAGATGTTTTCTCGTTTTTTTTTAATAGATTTAATTTTGGATAAGAATGCACTAATATTTACTAGAAACAAAATAAATAATTTACTCCGGATTTGGTTGAATCGTTAAAAAACTGAAGATAATGACTCCTTTTCTGTCGTCATTATATATTTTGTCGCTAGAGAATTATGTTTGATTTTGTGTTTCAGAAAATATTTTTGATTTTAGAGCTGATAGCATTTTCTATAATAAAGTTTACAAAAATGACCACCCTTTTCCTGGCCATCACTGATTTCTAGAAAAGGGTACATTTTTATCCTTTTCTCTTAGAATGTTTATATATGTGTGGAGGGTATTAGGCGCGCTTATTTTCTCCAGGATTCAGCGCATATTCAATACCTCGTATAACTAAACGGTCACCCATTTTAGTACCGATCAAGATCAACGTTATTTAACGTCTATGATGAAACAATTTATAAATGTGATCATATCGTATATATTTGAATGATAGGAACGGACAAAAAAAGAACTACTGCGCCAGACGCGTCAGTCATGTTACCCCGAGAAAAGAAGTCTGGGTAGCCACCCTTGAAAAACACTCTAGAAAAAGGTCACCTGTGCCTACTGCTTAAGATTACATTGGCTTGGAAATCTCACGATTTCTTTATTAAAGTAATCTAATAGAAGCTCAATGGCTGACTCAGTTTGTCACCTTTATATTTTGCGACACTGTGTTATGTGTCACATTGCTTTTAAATTGACACTCGATTCTGTGGAGGTAATAACGGAGTTCATGAACGCGATGTCAGCGAAATATTTCGTGTGCTCCTGTTCAATTGCTTTACAAGTCTATTTTTCTCTTTGGGAATTGTCTGCTTCTAGCGCAGAACAAATAACTGTTTATCTAATAATGGAACTGCCTACGCAAACACATATTTCAACCAAACAACAGCATTACACGCAATGTTATATATATATATATATATATATATATATATATATATATATGTAAGTGTGTGTGTGTATATTTATGCCACAAAAGATGAGAACAACATCTGTACCACAGTTTCAAATACAAACAGAGACGACCTATAATTGATAGTCTTTGCTGAACCCTCTTCAGCCTCTCAGAGGTCTTCATTAAAAGTATGTCTTAAGCGCCTCAGATACGGAAGACGTTATAGTATGGGAGACTAATAAAAGCTCCCGTCCGTTTGAATTCGAAACGGACGGTACCGATATGTTTACTTTTCTAAAACACATATATTAATAAACATTAATCTCTTTTATTTTTTTCAGTAATTAAGTATCATATATATATATATATATATATATATATATATATATATATATATATATATACATATATATATATGTGTGTGTATATATATATATATATATTGCAAACAAATAACAAAAGTCTATATTCCAAATTTCAAGATGTTGACCATCTTACAATTTATTCCTTTTCGTTGTCGTGCACACTTCTTGTCAACATCTTTAAATTTTGAATAGTGACATTTGTCATTTATTTGTTATATTCTCTGTAATTACATTGAGCTACATAATTAAAGGATTGGTATGAATAAAAGGCGCATATAATTGAAAAAAAAACATATTTCCAGAGAAACATATATATATATATATATATATATATATATATATATATATATATATATATATACAGAATATTCTGTGTATATATATATATATGCATGTATATATATATATATACACATATATATATAAAGTATGTAAATATAAAACTATTTTATCAATCTACGTAAATGTCATTCCCAGATATAATGTTTTATGTAACAATTATTAGTATTTTCATCAAGAGTGCCCCATGCATTAGTAGAGCTAACAACTTAGTTTACTCTTTTTCGATGGGGGGCATACTTCCACCGGGCAACGCTGGTTTACGACTCATGCTAGTTACAGATATTCGTGTGTGTGCTTTCGTGCTTCTGTACGTGTTCGCATATATAATACATATTAAGCTAATGATATATTTATATACAGCGAATTATAAGCATGCATAGCTATTTAATAAAAAACTTGTAAATATCTAATATATCTCTCGCTAACGATATATATATATATATATATATATATATATATATATATATATATATATATATGTGTGTGTGGAAGTGTTAAAAGCCAATAGCAATGCGGAGAGGACCGGAATCATGAGAGTAAAGAAAAGAAAAACAAATAAGCAAATAGACATGTATGTTTAAGGAGAGAAATGTCTAACTGTTTATTCATCTATCATTCCTCACCTCGTTGTATAATTATTTTGCAACCAAGTTATTGTTATGTCCGGTGTATATAAAGTCCGTTGGTGGTATGGAACTTTGATTAATTTCGGGAGAAAAGCACCTCCCTTTTTCAAAAAGAAAGAAAGAAAAAGAAAAAGAAAACAAAACAAATGTATATTCAAGATGGCGATGTGCCTATATATATATTACTATATATATATATATATATATATATATATATATATATATATAGTAATATATTAATGTATATATATGTCAATTATGCTACACTGTCTTTCGCATTTAATCCTCATAGAAACTTATCAGTTTCAAACGATACGCACCTAGACAAGGTTAAAAAAAGAGTCGCCAATCTGATAGGCCCTGAACTGGCATCTAAGCTTCAGCCTCTGTCCCATCGACGAAACGTTGCATCCCTCTGCCTGTTCTACAAGTATTTTAATGGTGAATGCTCTGACGAACTGCAGACACTTTGCCCCCACGACGTAGACACCCTCGACAAACCCGACAGGCAGCTAAATCCCACTCCCACACAGTAGAGATCCCTAGATGTAAAATATCTTTCTACTCCAGTAGTTTCTTCTCCAGAACCGCTAGACTCTGGAATTCCATTCCAAGTGCCTGCTTCCCCAACTGTACTGACATGCAGAAGTTCAAGTGCAACGTGAACCGACATCTTGCTGCCAAAATCCCAACATAGTGCTCCAGTAGTTGCTGCCCCTGATAGTAGCCCCCTACTCCAAAGTGGCAATGCGCCTTGTTTGGGGTGAAAATGTAATTAAAAAAATGTCCATATATTTTTATATATAACTAGATATCTCATTGCTGATACAATTCTCTACCTATATAAGAGCCAGGTACGTCGCCAGTGAATATTTATCAGTACTAATAATCTACTATATAATATATATGCATGATGATATAAACGAAACAATTATTGTTTGCAATACTTTGGACCGAATTAAATTATTTATATGAGCAGGACGTTAAATTTCTGGCCTGTCAATTTGAAAAGATGAGTCGGAAAACAAACAAACAGGTATTGCTACTGTTCTTCAACAAATATGCATTTATACATATATGCATGTGGGCGTGTCTAATATGATGCTATTAAAACTATTTCCCCTATAGTTCAGCTGGATTCTTATACGAATCAATGTCTAAAGTAAAATAAAGTTCTATATTTGAACAGTTTGGCAGTTACGTAAAATTGAAATATGGCTGAATAAACAAGAATCACCTTTATATTATAACTAGCAAGGCTTTGCCCGGTCGTAAAATAATCTTAAATATTATATCTTAATTCATGCGGACTTCTCATTTCTTCTAATTATTATAGTATTATAGAGCCAATTCTTTATTGATTATTATATTGTACCCAATATTAAGTAGTGATTTCAAACGCTAAAAAAATTATGACTATCAGCTAGAAACGAAACCCATGCATATTATTTCCCGGTGTTGTTACCAATTTCACAGAGTAGTATGGTAGAGACATTTCAGTACATAAACGGATGAGGTAACTTTATATATATATATATATATATATATATATATATATTGTTTTAACAAAATCAAGAAACCAAGGAATAGATTGATAGCAACAAATAGTGTATTTCATCGTTAATTAGAATTGTTTCAAAACTCTTCGGACAAATTCAAACATTATGTCGTTTGAAAAATTTCACAAGAACAACCTTTCGTCAGACGTATTGAATGAAAAACACTTTAACAATAAACAGTATGAAGTCCATTTTCCTTATGTGGAAAAAGATGGGAAAATAATTTACTTACATTTCATGCTTCCAAAGTTTTTTATAAGATTTATATATTTACCTATTTTTCTATCTCTATTGAAAAAAATGTCAATCGAATTATCATACAACGTTACCACAAATTACCTATGTTCACTTAATATGTTTTGCTAATACTATCCATTAATTTCTTAAATTAAATTTCTTTATTTAATTTAAATTATTTTTTAATACGGACTAATCAACTAAGTCTTCAGCTATATTGTTTCGATTCTATCTTAATTTCGTATCGGAATCTGCTTTGAATATTTACAAAAAAAAATATCGGCCATTACTCTATATTCAGTGCAGTCTCATTCTTCATTTAAAATTAAAATCTAAATTTATTTTAAATTTTTATTTTCTTTCGTTCCTACCTCTTAATATTTACGATTACAGAATATTTTAAACGTTGAAAGAGAGTTAACTCTGTATGTTCGAAATTTTAAAGGTTTTGTATAATTATAAGTTACCAAAATCCTAATTCATAACGTTGAAAGGGAAATTACACAATACGTTCGATATTTTAATGTTTTTGCAGAGTTCTCAGTTTGGTAAATTCCTAATATGCATTCACGATTTATCAATTAATTACACAGAAACCAATTAAATCTAGGCTAACCTATTCAAATTATAAGTTTATAATGCATATCTTAATCGTGATACTGATTTTATTACCAAAGATTTTACCTATGTTTGCCATACTTTTCTGAGGTTATATATGGCTTTGATTCAAATAATAAAATTCAGTTCTTAAATATTTATCTAATAATAATAATACATATACTATTAATAAATATTCTAATTAATATATTATTAAGCTCCATGTGGGTTTTACTCCATTAAAAGTGGAGGTCCACCTTGGTTTTTAATTTTTGGATTTAGTCGTTCAGAACAAGAATATTATTTAATAAGCTAGGATTTTTCAAGTTTTACTGATCTAAAAACAATTAATTCTCATTCTTTAATGCTAATATTGTTTTTTTATTTATATTGCTAATCTTTGTTAAGCTTATTTATAGATCTAAATTTCTCATCCAATAACCCATTGTCTTTATTTCTATTAATGTGATACTAATGTAGAATATTAGATTCTAAATTTGCTTGCTAAATTTGAATGATTAATCACATCTAATTCACTCCATTATTAGCTATTTAACTTCATTTTAACTCTGCCCTTACAATCAAGAACCTTTCTTCTCATAAGAACATTTTTTTCCTCAACTACGTTTTAGACGTGATAGCAAAAATATAGTCATGTGAAGACGTCCCTGTATAGAATCCAGCCTTTTATTTAACATATTTCTTTAGAATTCACTATGTAGAAGACTTCCAGTAAACACAGATTGCATCTTTTTGATTTACTAGGCCTATACTTCCTACCCTTATCTACCATTGACGATTTTAATTGAAAATCTTTTTTATGAAGTTCCCTGATCCAATCACTTAATGCATTTGTGTTTCTCTCTTTATTTCTAATTATAGTTCTTGAACCATCCCCCTTCTATCATTAACACCTTCTCTATTAATTTAATTCCCCGGTTCATTTTTGAAGGATACAACATGATTTCTGAGTCTTTCCTTAAAGACGCACCTCGTGGCCCAAAGATATACCTTCTTAATATTATCAGCCTTAAACATTTGTACACTATTTCTGAGGTTAAGCATTTGCCAATCAACGGACAATTGCCGGGCATTCTGCAATTACAGTTTCTCTCTAAAACCTGGTCATTCGATACTGACTGCTTATTATTCCTTATTTTGCTTATTCTCCTGTTACTAGACCTTATTATATTGTTGGCTGAGTTGGCAGAGGTGGGTAAAGATAGTTCTACTGAGTTCCTATTAATTATTTTGCTTAATTTATTCACAGGTGGGAAATTTTTATCAATTATTCTGTCAAATTCCTTAGAAATATTGTTTTGGATATGCCCGATAAATGGCGGATTAAACCAAACCAGGTTTCTTGCGTCTGTTTCTCTTATTCTTAGTACCCACCCCATCATTTCCTGTTTCACTGCTATTCTTACTCTCCCTGTTTTCATTCCTTTGATGCTCTCATTTCCATGTTGTACGATATTGTGCAGTAAGGTTTGATATCCCTACTGTTTGCACACTACTTGTATTCTATTTTCCCCATGGTATCCCGATCTGAGAGGAGCTTCATTGTTATAATCTTTGTTTTTATCAAAACGACTCTTATTCTTTGAAAGCTTATATATTCTTTTAGAACTATTGGGAATAAGTGCCTTCTTCATACGAATAGGATGATTCGATTGATAATCAATGTAGAATAGTTTTTGGTTGGATTTGTGATACAGTTCATATGTGTTATCATTAAGATTTTGAGTAATGTCTAGAAAGTTGACTTCTCTGTAATTGCTGTCTATTGTTATTTCTAATCCCATTTCATTAAAAACTTTCTGATATGTTTCCTAGTTTTTTCAGTAATTCGATCGCTGGAATTAACTATAAATCGTGCATATACATATATACATACACGTACATGTATTTCTGAGAGCATATTTAGACAAAGTAAAGATGCAACCACTATTCAGGAACTGTTGATAATGTAAGAAATACAATATTAAAGTAAAGATAAATGAAAAACCACCATAAGAAACGTATATTTGTATGTTGATAAATGTGCATGTACGTAAAAGTATGTGTGTGCATAGGAATACTTTGTGTTAATATGGGCCGGGGATGTTTTAATAGGGAGAGTCTCACACGAACTTGTCAAGTCTTTAATTTCCAACTGAACTATTGTTACGCCAAACTTTTAATAATTACAAAGAAAGGAATATGTCTAATCGTTATAAAAACTGGATTTTACTGAAAAGGTAAATAGCTTAAGTCCTGGGAAGAAATATTTCTGAAATCGTGATAAAAATGTTTTCGAACACTAGTGGCGATTTTCTAGTTGTGTCTGAAGAATTTGCAGAACGGCACACAAAACATGTTATTATATACCAGTTTCCATTTTCCAGAAGAGAAGATTAAGAGAATAAATTCTATGTTTAACATTTGAAAGTGCTGCGCAGACATAAAACCCCATGATGTTAAAAACATATCCTTAGATTTTCTGTAGATTTAGATTTGGATAATAGTATTTTCACAAATATCGTAGTTGTTGGTAAAATTGTAATTTAAACCAAACGCTGCCTCTTAAATTGTAGAATAGGTTAGGGATAATGAGTCAGTCGGGTATAATGGGTCAACTTAAAGATTTCTTGTATTTATCTGTAACTTCGTCCTATGCAAACCATTCCTGGAGTTAACAGCTTTGGAAAGTTTTACTGAATGATTTGCTGATTATATTACGATAGATTCGTCTTATCTCTTTCTTGCGAAGATAAGAAGTTTGGCTCGTAAAACACACACACATATATATATATATATATATATATATATATATATATATATATATATATATATATATATATGTATGTATGACTACTCCATTTACTCACATAAATTAATATACGAAAGTATTACTTTATGCGTAAACTTTAAATATTTACTTCAACAGTGATCAATGTATAAGTAGATATAGGTAGTAAATTGTAAAATATATATGGCAATTAAGCTACAGAGAATAGTTCGAGCTTCATCCACGCTAGGATTCATCAGGCTTATGACGAATCCTAGCGTTGATGAAACGCGGAATATTCTGTGTAGCTTAATTGCCATATATATTTTTATAACTTACTATATATATATATATGTGTATATATATATATATATATATATATATATATATATATTGAGAGAGAGAGAGAGAGAGAGAGAGAAAAGATAAAGAGAAATCGAGATAGCCGTGCCATTGGTGATTTCATTATATCCGCTGTATTAAAAATGCCTTCTTAAATCAAATAATAAAAAATATATATAATCATTAGATAAGATTTTTTTTAGCTTTGAAAGAAATTCATATCCTACGAGTATTCAAACAAGAACTCTCAGAATTTTCTGTTTACTTTTGTGTTTGTTGTAATAGTTTAAATATTTTTCTACTGTATTATTATTTATATCTACGAGCGGTTCGGATTAATCTGTCTCTGATTTCTTTTCTTTCGTTATACTGCGACAAAACATATATTAACCACTTTTATGATACCAAAATATCTGAGGGGTTTTCGTAGATCTACGTTTCAGTCCCACACGAAATCTGGCCGATAGCCACAGAATGCCATTAGCTCACTGCATATTTAATGAAAAACGATATGTAAATATTTAGTTACTATTACAAAGTATCTGTTTAACACTGTCCTTTGTATTAACGAAATCGATAATGCTCAATCAAACATGTATTTTAACTTTTTTTTTAATGTTTGATGCTTGAATACACAAATAGCATACCATTTTATTTGGCATTTCTCCTAATTACGGTTTTAGTTATTTCTCGCTTCGTCTGCCAGTAGATTCTAGTGCTATTGAATTACTTCGGGAATATGCGCTAAACTATTCACAAAATGTAAATCTCTGCCAAAAACAAATTAATTTCTGGATTTTAATAATAACATTTACTCTTTCTTATAATGTTTTAATGTATAGTCGCCATCTTAAATTTAAAGGCCAGATCTACGACTGTTTATTTTTTATTCGATTTTTACATTATTCTTTAATTCGATAACTGTATTTTATAAACACGCATTTTTTTCAATCCCCTTATGAGTTTGTAATCGATAATCGATGATCTTAACTAGAGCAATGAAATCTAAAAGGGATGATTGATGTTTTTTTTTTACGTTGTCATAATTAAGGTTTGTTTTTCCTGTTTTCAACTTGCTGCCCCGCCCATCTTTCTTAATCATCCTTCTTCCCTTTTTTTGTGCAATAGAATTCTGTGTCATTTTTTCCTACTAAAATAATACTTGTTCGTCCCTGAAGAGCAGACAAATAAACGGAAAGCAATATTTACCGTTGAACATACCGACATGCGCTTCAAACGATAACGGAAAAGGTATAGATATAATCATTGTTCAAAATCAATAAATGTTATTATTGTGGATTGATTCTTTCGCATGGCATTGGGATGTAACCACCCAGCATATATATATATATATATATATATATATATATATATTGTTTTTAAATCCCCGAAACAGTGTTTCATGGTAAACAACTGATGATCCCTTGAAAAAAAAATTATTGGTATTATAGTAAATTCGAGAGCGAGTTGGTGCAGTGATTGCAGGTGATTAAATGACTTACTGACTAGATGGTTTTCTAACGAATGATAAAAAATATTTTTTTGGTATAGTTTAAAAGTTTTTCTAACGAATGATAAAAAATATTTTTTTGGTATAGTTTAAAAGGCTAAAACCTTCAAAGACTATATATATATATATATATATATATATATATATATATATATATATATATATATATATATGGAACATTTGTAGAAAATAGTATCACATCGGCGATATGCTCAACATAAATATATAGGTCTGGCAACGCTTGTTCTAAGACCTTAAAAAACGAATTAGATGCATAGAGAAGGGCTTCTCTGACAACCAAAATATGATCCACTTTAGGATCAATATATAAAAAAAAAATTACTTGTTTAAATCGTCTTAAATAATCAAACTTTGTTCATCCCACACGGCTGTTCAGATTTCTTTAAGTAATTTTTCTCATCCAACTGACAATATCACGAATTCTTATATTCACATTACTAAGTGCGTATTTTCAAATTGGCAGAAAAGGTTGTAAATGAATAATAAGCGCGTCGTTACCTTAATCCATATTCTCGTAGAAAATTCGATTCCATTGCCACCACTTTTGAAGAGGCTGGTTAAAAGACCTGTCCTACGCCACAAGTATGTTTGCAGACTAGACATATGGACAGTTGCCATTGACCGAACAGATTGGTAGTCCATGACTGAAGATTGCAGATGCTAGTCGTAAAGTAAGCTTAAGTATGAAATTGTAATTTATGCAGATTTCGGATTTATTGGTACACCGACAATACTCTAGTAACTATTATATACTATTATTAGTTATATCAAAATTATCAAAACTAAAACATTTAACGCTTCAGCCGCATCGCCTACCAAATAAGCTCTTGAAAGACAGGTAAACAAGATATCATATCAAACGACTTGAAGAACTGAATTATATTAGAGCATGCGCAGAATGAAGTACAAATATGTCGGCAGGTTTAAATAAACAGTTTTCATTTCAACTTGCCGATATATATCCATACGCGTTATTCATCCATCCAAACGAATAGTTTACTCGTTTAAAAAACATCTTTAGTGTATGAATATTATTTCCTGTTAATTTCAGTGTTATGCGACCAGCAGTTTAATAGTTTATTAGTTAAATATTTACATACTGACACACATAACTACTGTTATATATATATATATATATATATATATATATATATATATATATATATATACATATATAGTCTTAAACATTTATATTGTTTTGGATATGTTACGTTAGTCTCTTTTAGCATGTCTATATGCATATGATGCTATAAAGTACTAGTTTTATATCGTCCGAATCGATTCTTGTGGGGATCAAATCTCAAATGAAAATGAAATTCAATATTAAAACGTTTAAATAATTATTAATCAACCAAGACTTGACGAAATTATTAATTAAACAAGACTTGACGAACTTCAAAGAATAGCACAAACATCTTTTCATTTTAATAAACAATGAAAATCGAACAAAATGCTTACACGTATTAGTAATGTTTGCTTAGAATATATATATATATATATTTATAAATAAATAAATAAATATATATATATTTATTTATATATATATATATATATATATATATATATATATATATATACATATATACTAGCAAAAGTACCCGTCGTTGACTGGGTGCAAACACAGCCTACAGAAAATAGACTCTGATTTATGAAAGTATCATAGGTTATGAAAAGCAAGGGTTGTAAAAAGATAGCTTCGAATGTGGGAGTATCAAAACCAAAGCAAAATATGATGAAAGTAAAAATAGATAAACCCTAAAATTTATTATACCATACCTGTTCACACTGAAACACTTATCACAATATTCTGTGGATCTATATTAAAAAAAACTTATTAAACTTTGTGACATATTTCTATTCTATGGAGGTCAGGTGGGAACGAACACCTCATAGTTTTATTATACCATATTTCTTCAAACTGAAACATAATTATCAAAGTATACTCACGCAGATAGATATGAAAAGTCTTTATTAAAGTTTGTGCCTATTTCCATTCTATGGAAGCCAGGCGCGAACGCAGACCCACAATTTTCTTATACCATTCCTATTTAAGTTAAATCATACTTATCAAAACATTATGTACATCATTATCAAAAACACTTGTAAACTTTTTTAATTTTTAACTTTTTTATCTCCATACTTTGTGGACCAGGCGCGTACGCAGACCATACAATTTTAATGAATCATCATTATGCCAAGTCAAACATACCTGTGTCTCACTATACCTTCTATCATTATATGTTATCAGTTTTCTATAATAGTCAACCATATATATATATATATATATATATATATATAATTATTCTATTACTCCTAAAGACTTTATGTCATACATACTGTGTTTCCTCGAGAGATTCGAAGCCATCCACGAAGCCACCTTTGAACCCGTTTGCTTAGCTCCACCACGATAAGATTGAAGTGAATTACGATCTTATAAACGCTCATTTCAGATGAGGACATTAGACAATCCATAGTGTTCGAACGACCGGAAGTCGTGAATATATCTAAAATAAGATTAGTATTTCGAAGTATTCAAATTATACAACTTATCAATTTTCATGTGATGAGAATTCCGAAACAAGTAATTACGATTATTGTCTAAAACGAAATTTACTAGACTCATGGAGTAACTCCACTATATATAAAAACAACTATTAAAAATAATGGCGCAGTTTCTTACGCGAGATTGTAAAGTATACTTTTTAGTTTTGATTAAAAAAAAAACAACAGGTCGCTTTTTTTCACACAAATTGGTAGCGTTATGCCTGACATGAGTTTCGGAATTTGACATACATTAGTTATACTAATACAATCGGGCAGCTGGAATATGATTCTAAAGTAGTAAATGAAAAGTGCATTGTGGTAGATCGTGGTTTGTTTGTGTCGTTTGTTTTTGCTGATTTTTTAGAAACCCTCCGGCAGCTGATGAGGGTGGATGGGTGGGTGAGCACATTTCAGGATATGTGCAAACAATAGAATCGGAAAACTAACGTGGAGGAAATTAAAGGTTTCGTTGGTGCCATGCCAATTTTCATAGTAGCCGAAATACGGGAAAGCAATAAGTTATTGTTTGTTTTTCAATGCGTTAGCTGTACGTTGTGTCTAAGTACCTATTATCATATGTGAGTGCTGAAATGGATTTGGCAGAGTTCTCCCAATTATTTCCGAGTCTGGAAAAAGGTCATTTAGAAAAGGTCATTATTGTAATAATCGTTGCATTCTTGTTTCCGCTGAGACGACTTTACCGAAATATATATTTCTCTCTCTCTCTCTCTCTCTCTCTCTCTCTCTCTCTCTCTCTCTCTCTCTCACACACACACACACACACACACACACAACACAACACATACAAACATATATATATATTTATCTATCTTTGTCTATATCTCTCTATATCTATCTATCTATCTATCTATCATCTGTGTATACTTTTTACTTGCTGCACAGAAACATTTATATGTTGCAAAATATTATGGAGCATGTTTCGGTCAGCAAGTAACAATAACCGGAGCTAATCGAAACCAGCTGACCGAAACATATTCATGAATGTTTAGCGACATAAGAGTGCTAATATAAACTATAAATCTCACCTTTCTGTTTAAATGTATGTATGTTTATATGTCTGGAAGCGACGGGTTTTCACAAGAACTGAATCCTTTTAAAGCTCGACCCTTCGGACGATAAATATCGAAGAATTGGCCAAAACATAAATTCTTTCATCCTTAACTGAGTACTTTTCTACAAAGAGGGGGTTACATTTTCGCCGAATTTTCGAAAATCATCCCATCTTTTCGATTGACTAACCTTAATTTAAACCTTCACTATTTACGGTTTTGCGTTGGACGCAACGGCAAAGACTTTTCTTTTTTTCTTCTTCACGCTCTTTTCCTCCTTCGCGGTACTAGTTCGAGCCTGCCTGCCTACTATCCCTTTTTTTTTTGCTCAACACCTTAGTCCCAAACTTTACGGACTAAGCTTTTGCATTAGGAACATTGCCCCCAGAGATCCCTTGTTACTAATAATTCACTCAACGAAACATGCTCATGAATGTGTAGCGACATATTAATGCTTAAGTAAAACAAGTAAAAAGTAACACACACACACACACACACACACACACACATATATATATATATATATATATATATATATATATATATATATATATATATATATATACCTCGTTGTCACAACAAATAATCAGTAAAACTAGAGGTAGCGGTATTTTAAACAGAGACCTGAGTGGTTGGCGTTCTCTGCGATATAAATTTAGCAAAATGAGCATGCTAGTGACAGTGAAAAGAATTGTGTATAGATAAAGGAAGTTATTTATACATATATTTTTACGATGGTGATAATCGAAAAAAATCATTTTGCGTGGATTAAGTCTACATAATAATATAAGCAGGACCAAAAACACTGTTAGAAAACTTAGTTGGTTTAGAATGAATTAAAATTTATTAAATCCATTATTCTTGAGCAACTGTTTATTTCCAGAAAGAGAAAAACCTGAATGTTATCATATGAAAAGCGGAATAATAGAAAACTTTTTCTATTAATTTTAATAGAATTTAGAATTAGAATTTTCCCCCAAGAAACACAATTTCCCGCCATTTTTCTTTCATCGATCGATAGTATATTTAAATATTTAAAAAATTTTTTTTGTCTGATTAAGATTTAGCACGATTTGCTATTAGATTGTCCAAAATAATATAACATAAGTACCGGAATTTCAAATAATTCCATCTTGTATATCACTATATATTTCGCGTGGCAAAATGTAAAAACATCAAAAAATTTTTGATAGTTTAGAAGGAATTCATTTACTCCTGTAAATTTTTTATGTATTTTAATGTTTTTTTTTTTTTTGACGATTAAGTGAAGAATCCACTTTATAAGTTTTTTTCATAAGCGACACACACACACACACACACACACACACACACACACACACTCACCCCCATATACATATATATATATATATATATATATATATATACATGTCACCTACATAACCAACGATGTTGAGCAACGATGGGACATGGCCAGTACCAGATGGGTGACTATTTTGGGAATGCTAGGAGCCGTGTATGTTGGAGATAACTCCTTCATTTAGAATCATGCTTTGTCTGAGCTAATATCAGGTAATGACAAATTGCCGAAAGAAATTATCGTCTTTCTACCAAGATGCGCAATTATTTATCGACTTTCTCTATTTTTTGAATCGATTCAAGCATTTCCTATTTAATGGTATATTAGCAATATAAAACTTCCTATTTAATGGTATATTAACAATATAAAATAATTAAAGAAACCATTTTTTCAAACATTTTGAAGTAGTTTTTGTCGCAAAAGTAATGAATATATATATATATATATATATGTAGTAAGTTATAAAATATATATGGCGATTAAGCTACACTGAATATTTCGCGTTTAATCCACTCTAGGATTCTTCAGATAAGCCTGAAGAATCCACACTAGGATTCTGCAGATAAGCCTGAAGAACTCTAGATGATGGATGAAACGCGGAATATTCAGTGTAGCTTAATCGACATATATATTTTATAACTTACTAACTAGCTCTACTTTCGTATTGAGTACTGTTGAAGTAAATATTTAAAGTTTACGCATAACTTTATACCTTCGTATATGAATTTTATGTGAGTAAATGAAGTAGTTATTATATATATATATATATATGTATATATATTTATATATATATGTATATGTATATATATATGCTAATAAGAAAGAATAATTATCATTAACATATTGAACGAATTTTACACTTCCAAACACAAAGATAGAAAACTTAAACGCATACAAAATTCGAATTTTCAGCATTAAAATCTGATACGTGGACAAGTTCTTTTTTGTTTGTTTAATCTACGATCTTTACCTTCCTCAAAATATAATATATTTTGTTAAGTTTCAGCAGATTATTGTAAGCATATTTGTAACAACAAATAAAGAAGCGGGGTATTGTAGGTAAAAAAAAAATAAATATCGAAAATGAAAAAAAAAACAATAATACTGTCATCTCCACTTAATAATCGGTGAAAATTTTGTATTTATTGGAGTATTATCTGATTTTTGGTAGAGTTTTAAAGAAAGACTCCGTCAAATGTACCTTTTTTATAACACAGGCATCACCATATTATCAAGGCCAAGAGTACACTCAACGATAAGGGTTGAAGAGAATACAGTAGCAATTAGAAAAATACAGTAATCATTAGTAATGAAAATTCGGTAAATTTGTTAACTTATATGGAACGGCTCATCAAGAACTTGTTTAAGTTAGACTTGAACACAACCATATTGTAGTAAGCCTGAAAGCAAGAAAACGGAAGACAATTCCACAGGCTTGCAGTTCTAAGAAATAAGCTTTATTCATAGAATCTACATTTAGGTTAAGGCACGGATAAAGTGTAAGGGAAATTATTGATAGTGTTTTCAGATAGACGAGTGTTTCTTGTGAAAGTTTAGCGAGGGGTGACCATAGACTAAAGCTCAGTCGAACACCTTCCATGAAAATAACGATAAAACAGAGACAAACTCGCAACATCTCTTCTGTGAGATAGAGGTTGCAGAGAAGAGAAAAGGACATCTCCTACGAGGCTACGAAGTCTATTTTGAACTCTATAAAGGCAGGACAAGTTCTTTCAAGCTGATCCTGACCAGATGTGGCAACAGTATTCTATCCTTGGACGTACCTGGCTCTTATATAGATAGATAGTTGCATCAGCAGTTAGATATCTACTGGATCGATAGAAAGATCCCATCATTTTTCCAGCGGCCCTGGCAACAGATTTGATGTACGTGTTCCATTTAAGATCAGAAGTAATTGTCAAGCCCAGAAGTTTATCAAAACTTGAGGCCCCCTGAAGACGAAAGTCATTCATTTCAAGTGATGTCAGATGTGGATCAGAATGTTGATGATGTAAAGAGAGAAGCTTGGTTTTAGATGCATTAAAAGTAACCAGCCACTCCATTCCCCATTGTACCACGTGCTCAAGATCAGAGGAGAGAGAATCGGAGAGAACTTGGTCGTTTAATGTCTTAGATGTGCTACCATAAATTGTACTGTCATCAGCATAAATGTCTACAAATGATGTAAGGATGTGATTTAGAAGATCATTAATGTAGATCAGGAAAAGAGTTGGGCTCAAGATGGACCCCTGAGGGACACCAGCATTAATACTGTGAGCTTCTGATTTTTGCCCTTCAACTACTACTCTTATGAACCTATCAGAAAGAAATGATTTAATAATTGCGAATATATTTCCAGCTATACCATAGCTAGAGATCTTGTGAAGTAACCCTTTATGCCATACTCTATCAAAGGTCTTTGATATCTCAAGAGCAATTGCCCTAGAAAGGTTGCCTCCGTCGAGAGATTCACTAATCCTATAACTGCAAGCACATGTGCTGTAGATCTAGCAGAACGGAAACCATATTGAGTGTCACTAAGAAGGTTATTTTTGTTGAGATGGTTGATCACTCCTGCATTTAATACAGATTCCTGCAACTTACTCATGACGCACAGGAGACTTATTGGTCTGTACTAAGAGGGGGGTGAGCGATCACCTGAATTCTTAAATACAGGGCATACTGATGAGATTTTCCTGGGTGATGGGAAGCTATTCTCCTTAAGACAACGTTTAAACAGTTATGTAAGTATGGGCTCTAGTTCTGGTTGAAGTTTTTTGAGTACTATAATTGGAATACCGTCAGGGCCAGTTGCTTTACTGGAATCAAGGTTTTTGATTAGCTTGACAACATCACGTACAGATATACGTATATCACATAGCGTGTTTTCTGATACAGGAGGAAATATTAGGGGTTGGCGGCCTTGGTCGCAAAGGGTAGAGTTAGCTGCAAAGTTCTTGACAAATAGTTCGGCTTTGTCTGATGCTGACGAGATTACCTCAGGTCCATTGATAATAGTTGGGATGGAGCACACGCGTCTGTTCAGGATTCTGTTTGCTATTTGCCAAAACTGGTGGGAACCAAGCCGCTGCTCAGCTACTTTGGACTTGAAGGGGGGAGCATACAACTCTCTTGCGTTCTTTATTACTTTCTTACTCCCACTTTCCGTTTTGGCCGTGCCTATAATAATGCCCCCAGAAATATACTGCATAATAAAGAGCATGGGTATATATATATATATATATATATATATATATATATATGCATATATATCTATGTATATTAATTTTCCACAGCCGAACCAATGTTGCAGCCCACAAGAGCCAAGAAAGCCAACAAATCGGAAGCCCCAGACTCTAGTTTAGCGTTTGTTGGCTTTCTTGGCTCTTGTGGGCTGCGACATTGGTTCGACTGTGGAAAATCATTATATATATATATATTCTCTCACACTTTCTGAACATACTATTGATTACTGGTAAGGTTAGCTTGTTGGGGTGACATCGTCCTTTCGAGTATATAAAATTCCTACTGGTGAGATGTCGGCTTGGGTTAAGCTGGTTTGATACCTCATCCCTTGTTCGATATGAGGAAGGTTCTTTCCACTGTCGGATTTGTGCCGCGGGTTGCTTGATCTGTGTAAGTTAATTGACTTTCTTGTGTGTGTGGCTTGTTTGCTCAGTTGGTAGAGTGCTCGCGTAGCATGCAAGAGGTTTGGGTTTCAAATCTTAAGCGCGGATATGTCTAACTGATGAACCCAAATTAGAGCGAATCTCGACTTGGACTTCCGGTTTGTTGGCTTTCTAGGCTTTCGTAGGCTTCGACATTGGTTCGGTTGTGGAAAATCATGATATATATATATATTCTCTCACACTTTTTGAATATATATATATATATATATATGTGTGTGTGTGTGTGTGAATATCTACAATTATGTCTCCCAGTAATATACTGCTTAATGATGAGCGTGCGTATATATATATATATATATATATATATATATATATATATATATATGAGGATGTCTATAAAGTCTAGTTACAATTGGAGAATTAATTGCTTAGATGGTTGATAAAATATTCCCTGTTGATTTATTTCGTTTAAATTTATAATTGGTGGGAGAGATGCGAAGTTAACCTTAAAAAAAACTCAAAATTAAATAAAGTTTTAATCACACTCACACACACGCACACACACACACACACACATATATATATATATATATATATATATATATATATATATATATATATATATAAAATAAAAATTACAATTAAATTTACCAAAATGATCCAAGATGGTGAAATTAATGTATATTATAAATAATAAAGAATTAATATTTATAAAATTATCTCAGCCAGAGGTAAAAGCTCGATAAAACAAAATAGGAAATAGACCTTATAATATGAGCAAACAGTTAATAAAATATGTTAAAAACACTTTGAAATGAGTTAAAAACAAATTTAGTCTGAAAAGGAAACACTAGATAAATGGATAGTCCTTAATCCGCGGAGTTTCGAAAAAATACTTTCCTTCTACTAAGAGGGTAGGAATTAGCAAAATGCGGGATCGGATTTTGCATGCAGAAGTATTTGATGAAACAACAAGTAAGTCAAAGATCTTAATTGAAAACAAAAAAAAGTCAAGCAGAGGGAATATGGGGAAGAAAAAGGTGATTACACATGAATGAATAGTCTGGTGGAAGATAAAAAATCCAGTGACGGTAAAATCCAAATGTAAAACTTCAATATATATATATATATATATATATATATATATATATATATATATATATAAACACATGTTATTATACTTAGATAATAATTAACTTTATATCAGTGTTTCACTGTTACGAAATCATCAGTGTAGGAATAACAAGTCGTGCCGGTCATGAAATTCGAACCCAGCCACGAGATCACCTTTTGCTCCATTTACTAAGCAACTACCTTTTGGCTACTAAACAATTGCCACCGCACTAACGGGGATTAAGAATTATCAAACGCCGAATTCAGGTGAATACATTATCAATCAAACACGGTACTGTTTGAATGTATGGTTAAGTGTTAGATGTACTCATTTAGAACTCTTAACAGCTTCTCTGCTTACTCATATTGCAACAGCATTTCAGTCAATTTTTACAGTTCATAGATCATCTTCTCAGCTATATTTTGAAACGATTTTTTTTTTCATTTTGGTTTATTAAACCAAAAGTTATCATAAAATTACTGGTGTCCAAAAGTCTACAGAATAAGTATGGAACGGTAGAAACGGTTTTTTTCTTCTGGTTGGCTTATGGTTAGCATAGCAACTTTTTCAACATTGACGTTTTAGAGGCGATTACTTCTGATTGGCTGTTTATTACAATAGTAACCTTTTTATTGTTGGTACCTTCATATATCATAGCGGGAATGTCGCTCGCATGCTATCTTAGTTTGGTTACATATAGAGAGAATGATGCTCTTTTTCGTGATAGGGCTGATAATCTTTCGCTTACAACGTCGTCCGCTAAATCTCTATCTCTTCTTTTTTTTGTTTCTTCTTTCTATTTGTTTACGTCTTTTATTTGATTTTCTTATTTACTCAATTAAAGAAGTTGGTGATAATTTCTTATGGATTGTTGAAAATGCCTATGATATTTAACACTCACACACAGAAAATATTATTTCAAAGCAAAGTTTGCGAATATCATAGATTTCATAGAAAAATGCAAGCATGAAAAGTAATTTTGTTAAGATAAAACTTAGAAAAGTAAAAGAACTACTAGTTAAAACCGAACAAGAAAAAGACAAGATTTTCTAGAAAAAAATATAATAATAAATGTATAACTTAAATTATCGCAGCATTTAGAATTTGTTTTTAGAATTTAACTTAAAATTATATATAAATTCATTGAGACCTTAATTAATCGAGCACTAGTCCACCTCCTCGCAAAAGCAATTCCTCTTTCTAACAAACGGTATGAATTTAGGCAATGTCGTTCTACTTCAGCTATATTTACAGTCATCTGTGAACGCATTTACCATGTATTGGATAAGGTCGTCAAAGCCAAAGCTGTAGTCTTTCATATATCAAAGCCGCTGACACAAAGGACTACTAATGAAAGTAAAATCCTACGGTAAAACAGCTTCTGTGTCAGTGACGAAATATTGCATACCTTTGCCTGTTGTACAAGTATTTTAATGGTGAATGCTCTGACGAACTTCAAGGCCTTGCCTCCCCCCCCTCGACGTAAATACTTTCAACAAAACCTACAAGCAACAAAATTCCACCCTACAAAGTAGAGATCTCTAGATATAAGAAGACCTTCTACTCTAAAAATGACTTCCCCTGAACTGCTAGATTTAGAATTCCGTTCCGGGTTCCTGCTTTTCCAACTGTACTGACATGCAGAAGTTCAAGTGCAATACAAACATACATTTTGCTGCTCAACTCCCTAGGTAGTATCTCTGCAACTAATGCCCCCGATAGTAGCCTCCTACATCAAAGTGCCACTGTGTTTTTTTTTTGGGGGGGGGTGAAAATGGACGCAGAGCAGCAGTCGAATAGCGTAGTGGTAAGAAGCGTCGGCTTTTGTTTGGGCGGTCGGGTGTGTATTCTGGCTTGACGTAGTTGCCTGTCTAGCCGCACTGATGAGCTGTGATACAGCGAAACAGTACTGTATGTGGATGGCTATAATGCTCCCTTTCTTGGGTTGAGCATATTGGGAAACGATATACAAACTGCAATCAGCGTATTAAGCGATGCTCTTTGTGTAAACAAATCGAGCTTAAGCATTTGGACAATGCTAATACATCGTTAATTCACCACCCGCACAGGAGCAGCTTAATAGCGTAATGGTAAGAAGTCTTAACTGTCGTTCGATTGTCGGGTTTCGATCCTGGTTTGAGGAAGTAGCCTTTGTAGCCGCACTGATGAGCAGTGATACAGTGCTGTATGTGGATTACTATATATATAAAGAAAGAAACACAGAGAGAGAGAGAGATAGAGAGAGAGAGAGAGAGAGAGAGAGAGAGAGAGAGAGAGAGAGAGAGAGAGAATAGAAGTCTGTCTCGGCGTTAATCGATCATAGAATACCCTAATATTGTTATATCTAGATTTGACCTTTACTCCTGATCTGAGATGGAATACGTACATCAAATCCGTTGCCAAGTTGGTAGGATAGTTCTATACTCCAGTAAATATCTTACTGTTGATGCAATTCTCTACCTTTATAATAGGCAAGTACGTCCAAGGATGGAACACTGTTTCCACATCTGGACAGGAGCTCTTTCCCACAGAAGAGAAGTTGCGAGCCTGACTATTTATTAGCCTTATTTTAATGGCGTGCGCCTAAAACCTAAACGTAGATTTAATGAACAAAGCATCTTTCTTAAAACTGCATACCTGTGGAACTTAGTTCCGTTTTCCTGCTTTCCAACTGACTACAATATGGTTGTTTTCAAGTCCAACGTAAACAAGTTCTTGATGAGCCATCCCCTTAAGTAATCCAATTTACCAAATTTCAACTACTAACCATAAGTATAACATGTTCCCATTTGACCACTGTATACTCAATAACCGTTATCCTCGAGTGGTCTCCGGGTCTTGATTATTAGTGACTCCGCTGTAAAAGGTATAAGTGTTGAGTTTATTTGCATTCAGAAAATAAAAGGATGACTATCTAAAAAGCAGAAGTCAAGAAAGAGGACCAAAAACGACACTTGCGTTGGGAGGGACTTTTTTAGAAGCATACAAGGTGCCTCCAATAAGATTCCAGACTTTTATCTTATGGGCACTTATATGAATGAAACTTTAGTTTCCTTCGACAGTGATCTCATCGGATTACAATGTACTTGTTGTACCGTTCCAACAACTTGTGGAAGGCCTTATGAAAGTTCTCTTGTGTGAGCGTGCCAATGACATTTTTACAGTCTCTTCCATCTCCTCATTGTCTCATTATAACAGTCTCTAATGTTTTCCTTGAGCTTAGGGACTAACCAAATGTCACGGGAAGCAGGCTCTGGACTATTGGAATAATGAGAAACTTTCCTGGTGCCCATTACGGTCAAATAATCTCTAACAAGGATGGAGTTGTAGACTGGTGCATTTGCAGAAACCTTTTGTATTTTCAGTTCTTTGCGGAAAATTGTGTGTACAGTTCACACGCTGACATCAAACTGTGCACTTATTGTCTCTATAGACACACAACAGTCATTATCCATATAGTTCTTTATTTGTACAATCAACTCTGGTATTCTGATTTCTTTACTCCTCGCACACCTCTCATTATCCTTCACATACTCTCCATATTCCTAAAATCTCTTATGCCATTCAGAAAACTGATGCCCGATTCATGGCAAGTGGTTTTTAAGCAGTTTGAAGCATTTCATACGTTTCTGTTGCATTTTTTTTTTCAAGCTAAAAACAGAATATCATTGCATATCGTTCTTCTAATGTGGCCTTAAGTCCAGATTGCATTTTTGAAATTCACCAGTAGGTTGTATTCCAATTGCTATTGTAACTGTTCATTTGAACCCGGAATTATAAAAATTTGTCAGTGATCTCAGGAGGTCTACAGCCATAACCTACTGAATTTTCAAAACTCTACGACAATTCTAAATGCTTGTACAAAAAGATTCTGGAATCGTATTGGAGATACTTTGTTATTTTCATTCTGTAGAAGTCTCATTTATCACTTTCTCGTTTTCCTTGCTTATTCCCAGCTTTGTGGATGATATTTCTAAGAAACAAACAATATGGTAACATTTTCTTACAAATAAGTCACCTCTCATAAAGGCCCAGAGCTCACTCGAGGATAAAGGTTAATGAGTGTACAGTAGTCATTGGGACGATAACGTAGTGGAAATTTGGTATACGAATTTGTTTACTTTGGAATTGAAGACGATCATATTGTAGTCAGCTGGAAAACCGGGAAACCGAACAGAATTCAGCAAGCGAGGATTTTTTTAAAAAGAAGTGTTTTGTTCATAGAATCCCTGTTTACGTTTAGGCACTAATAGAGGGTGGGGAGAAATTGTTGACAGTGGCTTCAGCTAGATGAGTGTTTTTTTTCGTTAAAGTTTGACAAAGAGTGATCATAGACAAGCACATGAAATGAAAATAACGATATTACACATTAACAATAAATGTGATAAAATTATATGATGTTACCTGATCCATAACGGTTTCACAATACTGACTTTATTTGAAACCTTTTAATAACTGCTTTGGTTCAGAAACTATTAAATCATGCGGCGATTCGAGTGAAAATTAACTGTTTAATTATTTCAGCTCAAAAGAAGATTACTTTCGTCATGGTAGAAGTGTTTAAACGATGTCGAAATCCAAATAACTATTTGTGATTTAACTCCGATTAAAATCTCATGACTTGAAATAATTGGTTGATGGTGAGATTCATGCTCGAATACATGTAACTCGCTCTATCGTCTCGGCGTTACCCGGTGCGTTGTTCCTTTTAATTTAAGTTGTATGTTTCTTATACGTTTAACGTTCAGTGTTTTGTAGAATTTCACGGGGTCTGCTTGTACACGGGAATGTACAAAACATTTTAAGGAAAGGAATGAATTTCTCTCAGACGATTTAAATTTGTTCTAAATTATGAAAACAATTTCGAAAAATCAATGAAGAGATTGATTGTTAGGTTTTTTTTAGCGATAAAGTGCCCGTCCTATTTACGAAGAAACAAAAAAAATGCATTATTGTAAATTTAATTTCCACATTAAATTATATTTAATAGCATTATTAAAAATTCGCTCTACTTTCTGCTATATCAATATTTACTTCAGTAAATTTAAAATTAGTTATAAAATAAATGAAAAAATATTTATTCAATCTGTTAATCATGTATCCCCAAGAAAATTGATAGGCATGCAAGAAATCATCATTATAAATTTATTTATGTATTATACCAGTTTACCACCTTTACTTAGATTCTACTTTTTTAGGCGATTTCGTTGAAACACACTGAAAAACTTGCTGAAAAGTAGACAACAAAACAACAAAAAAGATCATTCTTAAATTTAGAGTGTTAAAACAGTTTAGCATATACATTTAACGTGAAATTATCCTTAAACTTTGAGAGTCATTCTTGCGTTTTAGAGCAGTTAACACGACGTTTAATTGAGTCAGCTATAATCTCCCATTCCAGCAATATAATTAAGCAAAGAAAAGGTTTTTCTCCACGTTGCTCCCTTTCTGTCGAAAATAATTATTAAAGAGAACAACTTAGACACCGGTTAAACGCGATAAAAAAAAAAATTAAAAAAAATAAAAAAATTCGTAATTTCACTTAATTTTATTATTTTTATTTTACTTATTTACTGTATTTTATTTTATCATTATCTATTTTTAGACTCCATTTTATCACCTCCTATTCTTATTTTTAGACACCATCTTTTAAGTTACTACGCTATTTTATCACAATTCAATTATTTCTATTTAAAAAAAAAAATTCTTTCGTAATCTCGTGTCATTTTATTTATTTAATCTATCATCGCTATATTTCCAAACACAATTTTTTAAAAATCTCTACGATATTTTAAGTTTTAGACGTAACCCACTACACTAATTTACTCTAATTTATTTTTTCTCTCATAAAATGTATATATGATATCTAATTTACATAAGGAAACACGTTGCTCTCCCCCATCATTATATATAGCCCCAATCCTCCGACTCTCTCGTCAATGACCATCCCTCTTGAAGAAGCCCGCATAAATCGGGCGAAACGTTGAGTATCCAGGTCCTTCCACCTCCATTTTCTTTCATATATATATATATATATATATATATATATATATATATATATATATATATATATATATATATATATAAACCGTTTGTTAGTGTTGTAAGGTCTATGAATAAATTTGGCTTTAAAAGAGCCAATCCTATTCAGTGTGGCCTAGGTAATTGCATTTAATTGTATATTTACATCGACAAGCATAGGGCAAGGCGTATTCAATCCAATATATTCATGTATGTATACACATATACGTGCGTGCGCACACACACACATGCACACACACACACACACACACACACACACACACACATAATTATATATATAATAGTAATCTCCATTTTAACGAATGCACTTCATACGAGTACATCGGTCCGGATTATAAAGCAATTATTATTTTTTTTTAAATGTATGCGGTGGCATAGAAGTGTTCGTTACAGTTTATTCGCACGCGCATATATACACACAGTAACAGAATTAGCATACTTTCAAGGCTTGGTATCTTATACGATAAAACTTTTTAATAATAATAAATAATATAAAGTGTCTTATCTGAACATGCTATTGCAGTTTTATTGTTTATTCATTCCTCGCAGGGCGAATTGATCTTTTTCCCATTTATTGCAATATCAAATGCTTATATTATATTATGAGTGTGTGTGTATGTGTGTGTGTGTGTGTGTTTACGTCCATGTAATTTGTTAAATTCTAGTTTCCAAAATAGAAATCGATGTATATCGAAATTTCATGCAATCGTTACTGTCCGGGAAAATATGTTTCTTAAAATCTATCCCCATACATAAGCATAAGCTTCCCCTGTCTCTCTCTCTCTCTCTCTCTCTCTCTCTCTATATATATATATATATATATATATATATATATATATACTAGCGGGGGTACCCGGCGTTGCCCGAGTGTTTTTTTCCGGGACGAGGGGGGAGTTTTAAAAAATGTTATGGTAGATAAGTAGGAAGGATCAAACCCGGAGTCATGAGTAAAAGTAGGAAAATAAAGTGTGAAAAAAAAACAAAAAAAACATCTGCAACGTTAACAGTTCGGCCACCAAAAAAAGTCCATTCCAGTTGTTTAGGAAAAAAAAAAAAAAAAGCGACTACGGTAGGTCGGCGCGAACGTGAAAATATAATGTGAATTGTCCAGCACGCTAACCACTACGCCACAGAGCACTGCAACTTAGTTTGGTGATTTTAAATAACTTCACATGAAAGAACTACGAAGCCAAACCGGTATTCTCTTCTCAACTGTTCCTTGTGAACGATCCCCAAACGGTGTTAAGTGGTGGCAGGGGGAGGAGGAATTTATTAGAGAGAAAATATTTTACCACTTCCATTGATCTTAACCGATTTTGGCCGTGACTTCTCAGCAGAAAAAGTATAGAAATCTAAGATTATCGAGGAATTTGAGAAATAATAAGCCTATAACACACCTCAGATATTGTTCTGCCGTTTGTGCATATAATATTTGCATGAAATATCTTGATTTTTAATCTATTAATGTCAAAATCAGACGGGAAAAAATGAGTTCATTTTATTTATATAGAATAGAGAAGAGAAGAAGATATAAAGAATCCTGAGGCGAATAGGAACAAAGATTAATGAATTCTGTGGTATCGAATCTTACAATATATATATATATATATATATATATATATATATATATATATATATATATATATATATATATATATATATACCGAGTCTATATATATATATATCGAGTCTATATATATATATATATATATGCATATATATATATATATGTATATATATGCTGCTTTAAATTTGTTTTTACATTTGTCCATTCATATCTGTATTAAAAATCCTTTTTTCTATTTATTAAAAAAAATCAACTTTGTTATATATGAGTCGTTTAATTCTAATTATCTGCAAATTTCCATATCTTTTAAAACATTCATTTTAATTAATTCCCTATTAGTTTTTCGGTTTTCTTTTTTTTGGGGGCGGGGTTGATCATATTTAGTTAAATATTACGTGTAATTTTATTCATGCGGATATTCTACATGATCTATACTTACGTAATATTTGCGTAAAAAGTTTATAGTCTCATAAACCTCTTTCTTTATAAATATTTACGTATACGTATATATTTATGTTTTAAAAAAATTGCCTACCAAACTCCTCCGGTAATTCTTGGTCTACAAACTTCTATATAGGGTAGTCGAACGTATGAGAACATTTATATTCCGGTTTTAGCCGGGGAAAATCGGTGCAAAAGTGTTTTTAAAAAAATGAAATTTTCTATGTGCAGGTCGAACGATAGCATTCGGGTATGCATGCGTAACGTAATAGCTATTGGTTTATGTTTTAATTTTTAGCTTTTCAGTAAACGTCAATGCTCAAATATTAACGTCAAAGGAAAAAGTAAATCGTAACCTGAATGGTTTCGATTCTTGGTGGTGGCGCACAAGTAATTTTTTAAAAAACTTTTTTAAAATCATTACTATATATTAGGTCTATTATAATCTATATATTTATCTGTGAAATTGTCTGTCTGTGCGTGTGTCTGTGCGTGCACATTTCCCTACCAAACTATACTATTAATTTTCGGTCTACAGACTCGAAATTTAACACAAATGATATTGAGATTTGGGAAAATCTGTTTAATCAAGTTTTGGCTAAAAATTTGGCTGTAAAGGAGTCAAAGTTCAACGAGTTGACCTTCGAAAACTCTACCAAACTCCTCCGCCAATTTTAGGTCTAAACACTTGAAATTTTAAATGTAGGTTACTTGGACATGGATCTAACTTTGCAATTCGATTTGAGCCAAAAACAATAAATGTTAACGGGTCAAAATTGGGGTCAAACTTTTAAAAACTTCGACTTCTACAGTTTCTACCAAATTGCTCAGCCAAGTTTTAGTCTAAGCATTTGAAATTTTACGTAAAGTGTATTCAGACATAGGGCAACAGTTTAAATCGTTTTTTTTTGGCCGAGAATTTTAGCTGCCAAGGGGTAAAATTTCAAAAGATTTGACCGTTACAGTCTCTAGCAAATTGTTCAGTCAATTTTTGGTGTCAACATTTGAAATTGACATAAAGGGTATTCAGACATGCAGCGAGCTTTTTAATCAGTTTTTGGGCGAAAATTGGGCTGCCAAGAGGTCAAAGTTGAAAGACTTGATCTTTGCAGACTTTATCAAACGCTTCCGTTCATTTTGGGTCTATACAATCCAATTTTAGATTTGAATTTTTATGTTACCTGGACATGAGTCAAACTTTGTAATATATATATATATATATATATATATATATATATATATATATATATATACATATGCTAATAAAATTATGAAGAGTACGTAGGGCCCGAGCAAAGCCGGGCTGAACTGCTAGTATATATATATATATATATATATATATATATATATATATATATATATATATATATATATATATAAACTGCGTCAATCGCTTTATTGCAGATTAGTAAAATATCAATATTTCACTAAATATACGTCACAAAAAAATGAAAATTGCATCATCAATTGACTGTTTCAAGATTAGTGATTTCCCGAGATTTTATCCAAATCCATGCGATATTCATGACGTTATTACCTTTTATTTATTATCAAGTAATTTATACTGTCAATCGCTTTAGCGCAGATCTTTTAAAATGCTAAAAAAAGAGGCGATTAACGGTTATCGAAAAGGAGAGGATTGTTGCTGGACTCGTAGAAGGTTTAGTTCATCAAAGATTTAGCTATGGAGCTGGAAGGTTATCAACACCTTTGGCTTCATTCGTGAACAACCCCAACTTCAAATCCAGAAAGGGTGAGGGCACCAGGAGAGACCTTTCACATCGTGATATTCGGAAACTTCGTATGGAAGTCAACCGAAACCCAAACAGCAACGATGCTTTCATTTCTGGAATCGCTTCAAGATCCGGACAGACCCAACGTAATGTGTTGGATGAGATGGCAAGGAAAATCAAAACTATTCCAAGGCTTCCATTGAGCAAACAACATAAGGGGAAAACGAATGGCTTGGACATAGAATTACATGAAAATGGATTTGCAACGTGTCCTATATAGAGATGAGACCTGTGCTACTCTTGACGGTCCGGATGGATGGGCCAAAGTTTGGAATCCGAACGGAATTTCAACGCCTTTCCAAGTTCATCACCAACTAGGAGGTGGAGGCAACGTGTTTGGGGCGGAAATCAATGGGGATAAGTTGGTTGGGCCACTCCGAGTTCTAGTGGGTGTAAAACTTACCAACATTGCGTACACGGCCTTTTTTGGATAAGCATTTGTTACCATGGCTAGATGACCTACCATTGTCACGTCGCTTTCAGATTATTTTTATTCATGAGAATGCACCATCCCATTCTGCTAGGGCGACTGCAGCCTTCATTGAATCTATGAGATGGTCACTGTATTCTCCGTATCTTAATCCCATTGAACATCTCTGGTCACAATTGAAAAGAGGTGTTTATGAGGGCGGAGAGCAATTTACTTCAAAGGATGCCCTGTGGAAGAAAGTAGTTGATGTCGCCAGAAGCATAACTCCTTTTCAGATTAAACAATTGACTTCTTTGGTGGGGAAAAGGTTGTTTAAATTTATTTCAAAAATGGTGGATATGCCGATAAATACTTTATTTATTTGAGGCTTCGCACCTAGGATACGCTTTTGTTTATTATTCTTTAACATAAAAATATAATAAAAAGTAATGTTTTCATGATTGGACATTGAATTTTGGCCCTCATACAATATTTTAAGAGGCATGAAAAAATGCGATGGACAGTGGAAATTCTTTGATAAAGAATAAAATGTCATAACTTTGTGAATATCGCATGAATTTTAATAAAATGTTGGGAAATATCTAACCTTAAAGCGGCCATTTGATTATACAATGTTTATTTTGTTATGACATATATTTAGTGAAATATTGATATTTTACTAATCTGCAATAAAGCGCTTGACGCAGTTTGTATATATATATATATATATATATATATATATATATATATATATATATATATATATATATATATATATATATATACCAGACTACCCGTGATCCGTTGGGTCAGTATGTTATATTAGCTATGCAATTAATACATGAGCGTGACACTTGTGACATAAATATATGTATGTATATATATATATATATATATATATATAT
>NC_136492.1:71372644-71427644 GCF_053919585.1 Euprymna scolopes
CCAGATAAAAGCATGGGTTAGGTATGTCCAAGGGTAAATGATTCAATGTTCTCATAAGAATCCTGTGTTGTTACATTTTACCTCTTGATATATATATATATATATATATATATATATATATATATATATATATATGTGTGTGTGTGTGTGTGTGTGTGTGTGTGTGTGTGTATATAAAGCTGAATGTGTGTGTATGTATGCCTGATCACGAATAGGATCCTATATGGTTGACTATTTAAAAAAAAACTGATTACATATAATGATAGAAGATGTATCGAGACACAGGAATGGATGTGTTTGATCTGGCAGAACGGTGGTTCATTAAAATTGTTGGGTCTGCGTTCGCGCCTGGCCTCCATAGAATGGAAATAGGCACAAACTTTAATAAAGACTTTTCATATCTATCTCCGTAAGTATACTTTTATAATTATGTTTCAGTTTGAAGAAATATGGTATAATAAAATTATGAGGTGTTCGTTCACACCTGACCTCCATAGAATGGAAATATGTCAAAAAGTTTAACAAGATTTTTTCATGTAGATCCACGGAATATTATGATAAGTGTCTCAGTATGGACAGATATGGTATAATTAATTATGGGGGTTATCTATTTTATTTTTACTTTCATCATATTTTTCTTTGGTTTTGATACCCCCAAATTCGAAGCTATATCCTTACAACCCTTCCTTTTCATAACCTTTCATACTTTCATAAATCAGAGTTCATTTTCTGTAGGCTGTTTTTGAACCCAATCAACGACGGGTACTTTTGCTAGTATATATATATATATATATATATATATATATATATATATATATGTATATATATAAATCTAGTTTTAAAACTTTACTTTACAAGCTTCTTTATGTCAACATTTACTCTCTCTCTCTCTCTCTCTCTCTCTACATATATATGTATAACTATTACTATAATTATTACTATAATTATTTTTAATATATATATATATATACATACACACACACACACACACATATATATATATATATATAGAGAGAGAGAGAGAGAGAGAAAGAGAGAGGGATAGAAAAGGAACAAACCAGGTTATGTGTCCATTAATATTTCGTATTTATGATTAGACTTCTGGGTGAAATATACGTATATATGTATATATATATATATATATATATATATATATATATATATATATATATATATTATATATATATATGTATGTATGTATGTATGTATGTATGCATGTATGTATGTGTGTGTATATAGTTTACTCTAGTGCAGATATTATGGTGAGGATCATCAGATTTTTACCACAAAAAATTGTTTCGGCGTTTTGAACTCCATTTTATATAATCACACAAGCATTTTTTCGATTTACCTTAGTGCAGATTAAAAAAATCTGGTTTTCTATTCATGTTATAAATACATAAGTTCTTCTTTAATTAATCTACCTGCGTGTTTGTGTACGCATGTGCGTGTGTTTGTGAATTTCTCATTCGAAAACTAACGTATAGCCTTATAGAATACACCGAGTCTTGTAGATCCTCTGTACTTTTAAAAATATGTTTAAATAACTGGGAATGAGATATATTTCACAGTTTACTATTTTGAAAAATATAAACAACGTTTACGCAAATTAGAAAACGATATTCTCGCTCGTATATTTGATATATTATAATTATATTATGTTTGATACTCAAACGTTTAGCCAGTGGGCACGTAAAAACCCGATCGTCAGTAAAGGTAGTATACACACGAGATAATAAACACTTTTTGTATAGCAAATAAACACTGCGTGAATCATATATAGATCAATCTGACGGCGTTAAAAACGTTTAAATATAAATGTTTAAATTTAAACAATATTTCTCGCGGTTATCGATGGCCAAATTGATTTGGTCCTTGCTGATGGAGTCAGAGATGGCTTCGTTACCGGGTTCGAATCTCTCGACCGGTGTTAATCCTGACACCCTGCACTGATGTAGTATCCGTAGGTATTTAATAATTATTATAGTAAATAATTATATATATATATATATTTCTATGTATAGATCTTGCTGTCCATATGTCATATTCATATATGCATGTACTCACACGCATATATATATATAGGTGTATAGAATAATGTTTCGTATCATTGAAATGATCAGTGTGTCCAATTACTTATGTAAGTGCATTATGTATACTCTTAAATTACATTATATATACACTCGATGATTGGCTATCGATACCTACCGTTTCACGAATACACTAGGTATTCATTAGGTTTGAGTAAAATATACTAAGGGTAAGTGCTATTTAGTCGGTGGCATGAAATAGTTCTTCCACACCTTTGTACTGCAGGTGTTGCATAACACTTTTCAGAGTATCGATTTAAGAACAGCTATGCATGCAATACATTAAGCAAAGTTACTGAATATTCAGTTTTTTATTTTAACTATCGGCAGATTAAATTAATATAGGGTAACCTGGGGCATTAAGCACAATAGGCCATTAGGCACCAGCAATTGCGTTCATTAATATATATATATATATATATATATATATATATATATATATATATATATATATATATAGAGAGAGAGAGAGAGAGAGAGAGAGAGAGAGAGAATTACTATGCCACTTGTGAGGCAATAAACACTAAGACTGCCTGATCACTGACAAAATATTTTGTTTCTGAAGCGTAACATTTATGGAGCACAAGAAACGTTAAAAATTTTTTGAAAGCACAGGGACTGATTTTCTTCAAGAATCTGTAATTATGTTGAATCTGACTTCAGATATTTTTTTTTTCAGAAAGGAGACTGCACAAAACTTCGTATCTCTGTTAAACTAGCATTTCTGCCCGGCGTTGCCCGGGTGTTTGTATGGTGAGCAAAAAAAAAAGAAAAAGCGGTCAATTATTAAAATGTTCTCCCTATTATGACCCCTTAACATTTATTGTTTTGAGCTCAAATAAAGTTATTAAGTAAGACCAAGGTCCAAGGAACCTACATCTTAAATTTCAATTGTTTATACCCAAAATTGTCGGAGGAGTTTGGTAGAGTTCTCAAATGTCAAATCGTTGAACTTTGACCCCTTAGCAGCCAAATTTCTAGGCGTAAACGGATCACAAAGATTTTCCAAAATCTCAGTACCCTGTATATGGAATTTCAAGTATGTAAACTGAAAATTGACATAGTTATTGCGTAGGGAAATGTATACACATAGACACACAGTCACACACAAACAAACATGTTCACTTTCATAGATATAGTAGCATTTCGGCCCGGCGTTGCCCGGGTTTTTGGAGGTGTATGTTGAGCCAAAAAAAAACAAACAAAAGCTGTCAATTTTTTTAACTTTGACCCCTTAACATTTATTGTTTTAGACTCAAATCAAGTTATTAAGTTAGATCCATGTCCAAGGAACCTATATATAAAATCTCAAGTGTTTAGACCCAAAAATTGTCGGAGGATTTCGTAGAGTTCTCAAAGGTCAAATCGTTGAACTTTGACTCTTTAACAGCCACATTTCTGGCCGAAAAGGATTTACAAAGATTTTTCAAATCTCAGTATCCTGTATATCAAATTTAGAGCCTGTAGACTGAAAATTGACAGAGTTATTGGGTAGGGAAATGTAAACACACACACGCGCGCGCACACACGTTCACTTTTATAGATATACTAGCATTTCAGCCCGGCGTGTACCGGGTATTTTGATGTGTCTGTTGAAGAAAAAAAAAAAAAAAAAAAAAAAAAAAGATGTGGTAGGAGGAAGGCTTGCTCGAACCCGTACCGCGAAGGACGAAAAGAACGGGGTAAAAACCTAACATCTATTCTGTTACGACCACCGCCAAACCGGAAGCGACGTTTTTTAAAATTAAGGCTAGACAATCTCCTTTACCCCCCCCCCTCCCTGTAGAAAAGTTTTTAGCCATTTTTTCGATATTTATGGTATGAAAGGTGGAAATATAAAACGATACTGATCTTGGTAAAATCTGTCGCCTCTATTGAAAGTTTTAGGCAGACATGCAAACATACATACATTTATATATTGTTAACTAATAATTTTCGATCCAAACCGAGGAAAAAGCTTGCCCTATCTCTGAATACCTTTTATGTAAAATTTCAAATATTTAGACAAAAAATTGTCTGAGTAAATTGTTAGAGACAGCAGAGATCATTTTTTTTAACTTTGACCCGTATTATAACCCTTTTATATTTATTGTTTTGGGGCTAAAATCAAGTTATAAAGTTAGATTAATGTCCAAGGAACCTATATCTAAATGCCAAGTGTTTAGACCCAAAATTGTCGGAGGAGTTTCGTAGAGTTCTCAAAGGTCAAATCGTTGAACTTTGACCCTTTAACAGCTAAATTTCTGGCCGAAACGGATTAAAAAAATTTCCAAAATCTCAGTACCCTGTATATGGAATTTCGAGTCTGTAAACTGAAAATTGACATAGTTATAGCGTAGGGAAATGTAAACACACACACACACGCACACACACAGACACGTTCACTTTTATAGATATATAGATAGACTGGAAACTAAAAATATGTAACTTGCAAATATATATCCAAGATACATATTTACCACGGACTTATGTCTGGTCGTCATATGACTCATCAGCATGTCTGAACCTAGCAAGATTCGAAAACTGGCTTCTCTCTCTAAATTTTTCTTTTTCTTCATGTCTCTCGTTCTCTCCCCTCTCTCTCTCTCTCCATGTATGTATATGTATATATATATATATATATATATATATATATATAATTATTTTTTTACTATTGTGTCTATGCATTTATGTATATAAATATATATTGATAAACAGGTACGTATGTTGGTATATATATATATATATATATATATATATATATATATATATATATATATATATATATATATATATATATAATATTGTTGCAAAACCAGATATTGCAATAAACACAAAAGTAAACATCACGAGTTGTCAATAACAGAGCAAACTTCATTAATTTCTTTGTCTTTCTCCACCCGCTCGTTTTTTATCTGTTTTTGTCTCTCGCTACTGATAGCTTTTGGTGCACATGACATCACCAGCAGACTGTCAGCCGTCCTTATTGACATAGAAACACTAGTATTTCCCTCTGGTTAAACGTATATTTAACTACAAATATTATTTTTTCTTTCTCTCCTTCGCGTATCTGCTAGTTGAGATACTTGTAATCGGCTGGTGTCAAATGTGGTTCTTTTGGGGGCGGGTTATCGATGCATGCCATTGCAATTATTCGGTGGGGAGGCGGCGTTGCTTCTCACCGACAGAGATGCGTATGAAAACATATGTAGATGAAAAAAAAAGCAGTAATACACAACGCAAACGAAAACGTGGTAAAAATGTGATATATATATATATATATATATATATATATATATACAATACATACGTATACATATGTATATACATATATATATACATATAAATACATATGCATATATATATATACATATATACATATATATATATATACAACATATATAAGTAGCACCTATAAATCCATTTTACATAGCTTGTGTGTATATATATATATATATATATATATATATATATATATATATATATAAATATATGTGTGCAGCTTAATTCCGTAAATATATATATTTTATGAGTTGCTACATACTTACACATGGAGTATTTAAGTGAATACTGAAAATCGATACATAAATAATTCTATCTTCAAATAAAATTTTTGTGAACACATGGAATAATAATAATAATAATAATAATAATAATAACAACAATAACAACAACAACAGCATACACACATATATAAATATATATGTGTATATATTAATATGCATGTGTATGGGGGTGAGCTCCTTTCATAACATGGTTATTAATTGTTGCACGCTTTACAGTTGAAATAAAAGTCGGTCACTTAAGCTCGCATGCGGTGATCATGATGTTATAATCATTAAATCACTATGGACGTCGCGGTTAAAGTTGGCCGAGTAGATTTGTTCCTTTCTAATGGAGTCAGAGATGGCTTCGTGGCCGAACTCAAATCTCATGACCAGCGGTAATCGTAACACCCTACACTGATTATTCTCGAAAGGATGAAACACAAGTGTCTATCGGTATTTTAAAAAGAAATTATTATAGTAAAAATTACACACACACACACACACACACACACACACACACACACACACACATATATATATATATATATATATATATATATATATATATATATATATATATATATATATATAATGTAAATTAGGAAAATACATTAATGGCAATGATGCCTCCGCGTTCCACCTGCTAAGGAAATATCTTACTGAAATGCGTAACAATAACGTATATAATTATAAATAACATTGCACATAGATTCCACGAGCCGTTATCGATACTTGCAATTGAATGGATATTCACCGTGTGAGAATTCCCTACGATACGAATGCATTAATATATATGGTCGAGTGGGAGAACTGCCGACTGTCAACATGACGGTTCTAGGTTCAATCCTTGGCTAGGGAGCGATGTTAGTCTAGTGGCACTGATGAGTTGTGATACAACGAAACAGGACTGTATGTCGATGACTTCAAATATATTTTAAGCCCCCCTCTTTGGGTAGACCACTGTAATAAATAATCTCACCCGCTACTTAATTGGCTGAAAAATGCGAAGCTCGTTGTTTGTTTACAAACAGACGATTTGAGCACTATAAAAGTGGTAGCGGGTGTCCTTGGCTAGGGAGCGATGCTAGTCTAGCGGCACTGATGAGTTGTGATACAACTAAACAGGACTGTATGTCGATGACTACAAATATATATATATATATATATATATATATATATATATATACATATATATATATACATATATAGATATACTAGTACACTGCCAGGCGTTATCCCGTTGTAAACAGGCATAAATGTTATACTTTTTATAAACACAGAAACGGAAAAATATGCATGAGAGTATTACGTTTTTTAATCAGTTCACTTCTTGTAAGTACAAAAAATTTAAAAAATATACTCGAGCTGAGATCGAAACCAAAACCTAAAGATTGAATCATTGACATTTACACGATCTTTAACTTTTTTTAAAAAACCTACTTATTCTTAACATAAGTAATCTGTCGTGTTAATGATTTACGAATGCGTATTCGTGAAAAATTGACAAAGAAAAAAAACGTACCAGACGGCCCCTCACGTACTTTTTTTTAAAATTCATGCCGCTTAGAAATAATGTTCAAGAATAAAAATCGAGCAAAACGTTTTCCACATGTCTGAATACCAAATATACAAAATCCCAAGTCTGTAGATCAAAATATGTTGTGTATATAGGTTGAGAATTACATTCACACACACATTCTCACTTATATATATTTATATATATCTAGCATAGCGCCCGGCGTTGCCCGGTCATAAAATACGCTTAAACATGATATTTTGATTAATTCAGATTTCGTATTTATTATTATATTATATTGGACCCAATATATAGTAATGATTTAAAAAGTTAAAAAAAAAAAAATTACTCGTCCGCCACCACCGAGAATCGAAACCAAAACGTTTAGATTAAACCAAAACGCTTACGTTACGATTTATTTTTTGCTCAATCGTTTATGACAGAGCTATGAAGACAGACTTTCAGTGATGCTAAATTATAAAAAATGAATCAATATATAGAGAGAAATAGGTTTTTATTTACTATAATCTTTTTACGCAAATATTACGCAAGTATAAATCATGTAGAATATCTGCATGAATATAATTACACGTAATAGTTAACTAAATATGATCATCCCATGAGAAAACCGGGGAAAAAACTAATAGGGAATTAATTAAAATGAATGTTTAAAAGAATATGCACATTAGTTAAATCTTTTGCAGATAAATGCAACAATACATAACATATAAAACAAAGTTGTATTTTCTTTTTAAGTAAACAGAAAAATTGTTTTTGATATAAAATTTGTTCTTATTTGCCTTCGGGCCAAGATCTTTTTTCTGTTATCAAAGTGTAGTATCTGTTCCGGCAGATACTGCAACCAAAGTAATATGTGGGATTGTCCCCACATATCAGACAATTGCTCTTAAGCAATCAGTTTTGGTCCTTGTTTTATCGTTATTTCCATGGCAGGTGCTCGTCTGAACTCCAATCTCTGGTCTCCCCTCGCCAATCCTTCACGAAAAACACCCGTCTAGCCGAATCCACTGTGAAAAATTCCCCCCACTCTATATCTGTGCCTAAATCAAAACGCGGATTCCATGAACAAAGCTTCTTTCTTAGAACTGCACGCCTGTGGAACTCTATTCCGTCTGCCTGCTTCCCACCGGACTACAACTTGGATGTCTTCAAGTCCAATGTTAACAAATTTCTAATGAATCGCCCCCTTTAGTAAACACTTCATTAAATCTCCACACTAACGTAATGTACTTGCAATAACCCTTATCCCTGAGTGGCTTCCGGGCCTTGATAAGTGGTGATCACTGTGTAAAAAAAAAATGTAAGGGAAACTCTTCATACCTATTGTCACTATCCAGCTCCCTCTCGGGGGAACTGATCCCCCTCCCCTCACTCTCCACATTAAAAAAAACTGCCTTGTGCATAATTTGCTCAGTGGGGAAGCAAATAAATAACTGAATATCAACACACACACACACACACACACACACAAAAAAAAAAAAAAAAGAAATTATAGGAGTATAGATTTTCCAGATTTAAGCTCAATACAGATATTTGATATTATTTTTTTACATTTGTTCAGATAAATTACACTTACAAAACATACATGTAATTCTGCTTTTGTTATTCTAATTCTTAACAAAAAGGTCCGATAAAAATGATCATTTGAGAAAGGAATAAACACATGGTTATTGGACTCATCGTATACGCGCATTTTTACGTGAGTGTATTTGGGCAGCATATTTTCATTAAGGAAAATGTGTTTAATTGACACAGAGCTTTAATACATGTTTGTCAATGTTCCAAACTAGCAGTATCTGTGGAAACTCCACAGTGGCATCTTTCATATGTAGACCCGTCTAGCCGAATCCACTGTGAAAAATTTCCCCCACTCTTTATCTATGCCTAAATCAAAACGTGGATTCCATGAACAAAGCTTCTTTCTTAGAACTGCACGCCTGTGGAACTCTGTTCCGTCTGCCTGCTTCCCACCTGCCTACAACTTGCATGTGTTCAAGTCCAACGTTAACAAATTCCTAATGAACCGCCCCCTTAAGTAAACACTTCATTAAATCTGCACATTAACGTAATGTACTTGCAATGACCCTTATCCTTGAGTGGCTTCCGGGCCTTGATAAGTGGTAACCACTGTGTAAAAAAAAAAAAAAAAAAAAAAACTATTCACAATGCCTCCCCACGGGACAGAGTTAGACAGCAGGGTCGTTTTTTAACGTAGGGAAAAGGTACAAAAATAAAAATTGTCTCAGTCGTGAAGGATTTCTCCCCCACCTGAAAGAGAACGAGAAATGGAAGTGCCGCATCTGAAGAACAGATGGTATTTATTTGCTCCCCCACCGAGCAAATTAGGCACAAGGCCGATTTTTAATGTGAGGAGTTAAGGGGAAATGGGGACCAACTCCCCGGGGAGTAAGGGAGCTGGATAGTGACAATTGGTATGAAGGGTTGCCCCTACATTGACCAAGGTCTTATATGTGGGGTCGCCCCCACATATGGTCTTTGCTTGCAGTATCTGCCGGAACAGATGGTATTTATTTGCTCCCCCACCGAGCAAATTAGGCACAAGGCCGATTTTTAATGTGAGGAGTGAAGGGGAAATGGGGACCAGCTCCCCGGAGTGTAGGGGAGCTGGATGGTGACAATTGGCATGAAGGGTTTCCCCTACATTGACCAAGGTCTTATATGTGGGGTCGCCCCCACATATGGTCTTTGCTTGCAGTATCTGCCAGATACTACACTTTGATCTTGGCCAAAAGCGGCATCTTTCAAATGTAATGTATTGCTGCCGGTCATTCTGTGGGCGTTCAGCATGAAATGAAGGCACCATCACATTATTCTAGCCCTTTTATTAAAACTATATAACCCCCCCCCCTTACTAAAATAACTTTGATATATTGCGTGGGCTGATTATTCCATTACACAACATTCATCATTTTTCATAATTCTTGGATATGTTACTCATTTCGACAATCATTTTTCATGATTTTGACCCCCTTCATCGCCCTCCACCCCTTACTAAAATAATAACTTCGATATATTGTTTGGGCTGATTATTTCATTATAAACACACCAATCAATTCACTCACATTTCATTATTTTTCATAATTTTTGCATATGTTAGTAATTTCGACAATCATTTTTTATATTTTTAACTCACATTATCCTCCCATATATATGTATGTATGCATGAATGTATTCTTTTATATATATATATATATATATATATATATATATATATATATATATATATATATATATATATATATATATATACAGGTGATGTATATATGCAAAAGTTCTACTCCTCCATAATGTTATAAATACATGTTTTACTTGTTTACCGTTGTTTTAAAAAAGTTAAAAGTCTATTTTCTATGTGTTTATTTCCACGTAGCTTTGTAACGTTTCAGCGGTTTTACTCACTTTAAAGCGTTTATTCAGTAAAAAAAGAATAAGTAGTGTCGAATGTTACTTTAGAACAAAAGTATATGTCGGACATAGGAGGATGACAGATTGGGAGTTTCGATAATCTGTAAAAGATATAAATTTTAAGAAAATACTGAAGTAGATATAGCTTTAAAAAGACCCCCCCCAATTAATAACATTTTTTTTTTTAATATTCTTAAAATATAATTTCAAGAGTTCCAATTTTTTCGATTCCTGACAGCGATTCCGATTAATCGTTTTAACACGAATATATATATATATATATATATATATATATATATATATATATATATATATATATATATATATATATATGTATATATATGTATATATATATATATATATATACATATATATACATATATATATATGCATATATATATATATATATATATATATATATATATATATATATATATATATATATATGCTATTTAGATAGGCTTAAGACTTAGTGTAGGTTTACTGTATTGGGAATCATTAATCGCCTTACCCTAAAAGTGCATACAGTATACATTATTTTTCATCTTGTATGAAATATATAGCTTTTCGATAGAACATCGAGCTCTATAGTTTTACAAAATGCGTTGTAAAGTTTAGTCCGGGTTTTGAAACGTTTTATTTCGTGCCTTACAGCCCCCACATTCTCCTATGGGTACACACACACACACACACACACACACACACACATATATATATATATATATATATATATATATATATATATATATATAGCCACAATTTTTTTTTTACTTTAACACTAAATTCTCCTGTTCTGCGCGCCAGATGTTCCACGAGATATCTGACCACCTTATCACGCATACATATACACACCTAACACCAAACACACCCAAATATATCTACCCACATGTGTTTCTCGGAAATTTAACGTATGATTGCCCTCCGCGCACACGATGACGAGATTTTTTTTACGAACTTGCATGAGTATACACACGCACGCATAAGACAACATGCGTAAACGTACGCGCAGGCGATGTAGTAATCTAGTCTGTTTCATACGGATACTGGGCTCAAGGTGGATAAGGTATGGTGGACGCCATTGTGATATAGCATATTTCACCTTGCATAAACTTGGTTTATTTTTAAACGAACCTCTATCTAAAGCTTATTTTATCGAAATGTAAACATTTGAGTACATAGATCTAAAGCTGTCCCCTCACACACATACACATACACATACACAGTCACTATATTAGTAACCGGGCTAATGAATAAGACTTTCAAATCTATTTGGCGAATATACCCGGTTAACCAAGTGCAAGAGAAATATAAGTACTAGTACTTAAAGGGAACTGTTTTCAATAACTAACAAGAAACTAAATAAATAAAATATAAAATAAGAAAATCGAAATTAAAAATAAAGATAATTCGCCCCTATCCATCCTGGCCCACCTTTATAACCAATAAAATAAAAATAATAAATAATTAAAAAACAAACAAACTAACTACAAATACACCAAGCCTCAAACAAAGAGAAAACGGTAACAACAACAATCGCTCATGGCGACGATCAGACGTACGATAGAAAGCGATTGAGAAAAATATGGCTCAACAACAATTTTTGGGCGCCATAATATATAATATACCAGCCGAAATAAAAAAGACCGCTCGCGAATTGAAAAGATATCCAGAAATATCGTTAAAAAAGAATAACTCTGTTGTGTTCAATCAGACACTTACTTGAATATATATATATATATATATATATATATATATATATATATATATATATATATATATATATTCAAGTGTCTGATTGAACACAACAGAGTTATATATATATATATATATATATATATATATATATATATATAAATATATATATATATATTTACACAGTGGTCACCATTTATCAAGGCCCGGAACCCACTCAGGGATAAGGGTTATTGCAAGTACATTACGTTAGTGTGGAGATTTGATGAAGTGTTTACTTAAGGGAACGGTTCATTAGGAATTTGTTAACGTTGGACTTGAACACATCCAAGTTGTAGTCAGGTGGGAAGCAGGCAGACGGAACAGAGTTCCACAGGCGCGCAGTTCTAAGAAATAAGCTTTGTTCATGGAATCCACGTTTTGATTTAGGCACAGATAAATAGTGGGGGGAATTTTTCCCAGTGGATTCGGCTAGACGGGTGTTTTTCGTGAAAGATTGACGAGGAGGGACCAGAGATTGGAGTTCAGACGAGCATATATATATATATATATATATATATATATATATATATATATATATATGTTTTCTAAAATAAAATACTTTTTCTCCTTAGCTATTGTAATTCTGTATTTTCTAGAAACATGGTCAAAATGAGGCAGAAGCGACTATTGTTTACCAGCTTGAAGAATAATCATAAAAAAAAAGATTTTAAAATCAAATAATTCAAAAGGGCATAAGTTGTCTATTGTTATTTAACAATGCCTGTTTGAACGAAAATGTCTCTCTGGATACAGATATGCCTTATCTATCAACCCAATGCCGTTAATACAAGTATATCGATAAGAAATGCATACGTATAAACTTTAAAAGCGCATAGCAATCGTTGCTTCCCCATATGTTACCACCAACGTATATCGTCAAAAGGTCATTGATTACGAGATGTTTATTGAATCGATTATTCTGGAACTCTCTCTCTCTCTCTCTCTCTCTCTCTCTGATTGGGCATATATATATATATATATATATATATATATATATGGGGGGGAGTTAAAGAAAGATAATAAAATCAATTCTTTAAAGAGGAAGCTTTTCGAGATAATACAAAGCTCAACAAAATTGGCGCTTATTTAGAAGTAAATAATGAAGGAAAATGAAAGTATAAAAATTATATATTTATATATATAAATTTATCCACATATATGGGTATACATTAATTATGGGGTGTTGGGTAAATGAGGAATCTTTATACTATGATATTTCGAAGCCTAATGCTTTCCATCAGAAAAGTGTAGAAGACGCTAGATAACATAATACTGATGCGACGTCTAGCGAAACTGTTAGGCAGCTATACTTATATCCGTGATATAGAAGAAGTATAGTTTGTATTATGTAATAACTGTCTCTCTCTCTCTCTCTCTCTCTCTCTCTCTCTATATATATATATATATATATATATATATATATATCTATATATATATATATATATATATATATATATATATATATATATATATCCAAAGTGGTAATTAGTAAAATCATGAAGAACGTGTCCAGAGCAAATATATATATATTGTTTTATTACCGTCTTATCTGCTTAGCTAATCATGTTTTCGTTACCGAATCGTATCAACGACCCAGTAACTATTCAGACTTTAACCGTAACGTCTGTTGAAGTCTGATCTAATTACTGGGCCGGTGATACGCTTCGGTAACCGAAACATGTGTAACTAAGCAGATAAAACGGTAATAAATACATCTATATGTATGCATGAATATATATATATATTTATTTATATATAGGTTTGTGTACATACACACATATCCACAGACAAACGCACACACACACACACACTAATACATATATATATATATATATATATATATATATATATATATATATACATACATACATAACATCTCTAAGTAACTAAAAACAATATGAAACAAAAGTCAGGCTTAAATGCTTTATACTCCTATAGTATATTTCTCATAGTGTTTACTTTTTGTACCTATTTACTATGCCTCCCCACGGGACAGAGTTAGACACCAGGGTCGTTTTTTAACGTGGAGTTGTATAGACAAGATTCACGCATAAACTAATTAACAGATCACTATGGATGTTATGCATGTGTTTTTATATTTACATTGATATGATTCACACATAAACTATTTAAGCAATTACTATAACTTTAATGTACGTGTATATCTCTAATATATTTAATGTATGTGTATATATTTCCTCATAAGTTTGTATGCTTGTATGGCGTTATGTATTTTTACAAAGTAAAAATTAAAAGTAACTAAAACATAAGATCAGAATAACGTTTAATCGTCACTGCGACGCTTTCTCGGCGCAACAATGCTTCTCGGCTGAATAAATTTATGATATTAAATAGTAAATAAACTAATTAAATAAAGAATAACATTCGAGCTACCTTTCGACCGACTCATTTACAATTAAATACATTGCCAGCAATAATCTTTAAAACAGTATATCGACGGATAACACTTAAATAATGTCAAATAGAAGATAGAAAAATATATTAAAAAACTAACATGGAAGAAGGAAATTGAACACTATCGCCAATATTACAAAGAAGAAACGATAAATGGCATCATATCTGCATGACAAAAACCTGACGAGACGAAGGCATTTTTTAGAGAACCTACTGTTGGTTTTATAAAATTATTGTTATATATAGCGGCTTGAATTAAAGTGCAAAAGTCAAGTATCATGGTTTAATTGGGCACTAAACAGGCTAATTCATTTTTAACCCTGTCATATCAAAGAACCTACTCTTTATTTTATATGCCTGGCTTTTCTGCTTGTGCAGTGATAATGGCTTGAATTTAACTTTAAAATGAGAAAGTCAAATATCCTTGATTCAACTATGTTTTAAACAGAACCATTCATTTCGAACGCGACCCTGTGATATCAAAGCACCTACTGTTGAATTTATATGCCGGGCCTTTCTGCTTGTGTGGTAATAAGATTTCTCAAATGCACTTTTGATTCGAGGCTCTAAAATGGGTTAACTTTGGTCAAAATCGCCTGTTTCTTCTTTGATAAGATTTTTCGATTATCGATTATCGATACTTATCGAAGACATTTCGATGCAAAAACTATCTAGGAACACTGCCAAGCACAGAAATTATGTTTGCGTGAAGTTTCATAAAAATCGGTCAAGCCGTTGTAGAGTCTATAAGAAACGGACTCATGCACGCAAACACACATACACGCACAAAGTTCCTTATATATATATATACATATATATATATATATATATATATATATATGTGTGTGTGCGTGTGTGTGTGTGTTTGTGCTTATATTAAATAAGCAGTAGAGTACACTTGAATGTGTAGATAAAATCAATAAATCTGGGAATTTCATGGAGTCGAGATATTGCTTGTCAGCGTCCAGTCCTTCACATAACACTTGAATGACTGCCATTACTAGCAGGAAATACGTACTTTTCATGTTCAAAGTACACGATATAATAGCATTGAATTTGACATGAAGAAGCCTTGAAATGTCGGGTATGCCTTAGCGATTAATTCTATTTCTTCTACTGCCACTACAACGACAACTACTTCTACTTTTCTGATTATTACTAATACGAACAATGTTTGTGAGTACTAAAACACCGAAGAAAGAAAGCAAAACCTGAGTACAACTGAAAAAAGTAAAGGAGAATACTGCAGTCATGACAGGGTTTGTTGTCACTAAAGTTCTAGTTATAAGCAAGTATATGGAGATAAACGGTCCGTGTCATAACATAAAAGGAATTGCACTTGTGACCAAATGAGTCAGGAGATACTGGTAAGCACGAGAGACATCTTTTTTGGTTGGTTGTTTTTGTATTACGGCATATCAACCCTTTTCAGGTTATTTAATGCGGAATCCAGTTATTTTGAAGAATTTTTTTTTAATAGAATATGTTTTTTTTTTAATCGGTTTCTATTTAACCCATAGTTGGGACCCTAACATGTACTACCACTCCGGGTCAGAGTGGACCTGGGAGCAATGGCAATAAAGGGATGGCTCCACACTCCCCGAAGCCCGCAAGCTGAGGCCTCACCATCGGATATAGTTTAAGGTCATATCCAGGACCAAGACATCTTTTTACGTAGATTTTACCTACTTTAATCAGGGAACGGTCACTGGTAACGATTTCTAGTAAGAAAGATTAATGACAATCATATTTTTATGTGAAGCACTTTTGACATAGCTGGCGTGTGATAGAAAAGTTGAAATTTGTACAACTACTCTTAGTACTAGTATTAAAATTATTGCTACTATTGCTACTATTGAGTCAAATCCGTTAAACGATGGAATCAATGGACAAATTTGGGGATAGAGGCACACTCCACTATTATTTGCCTTAAATTATCTAAAAATTAATTTCGAAAGAACTTGTTTACATTAGACTTGAAGACGAGGCCCGATATTGTAAGATATCCACAGCAAAAACAGAAAAATCTCATCTTCCTACAACAACGAGGCTGGAATTTCCTTACTCTCTCAAACGGCAGGTGGAATTTCCATGTTTTGCAAGAGCTCTCCTCTTATATTAAACATTATCGCCGGACTGCTCCATTTCTGAATACAACTCGATCGTTTTAAAATCCAATATCATAATTTTTTTTCATGGACACTCCTAAAAGTTATCACTCCCATAGTTCCTCGTGTCCCGATTGTAATCAATATCGTGTCATTAATAATTACCCTCATGTTTCTCCTTAATCTGAATGAATGGTTACTCTGATAGTAATAGATAGAGTACTAGCTGGACGCCCGGCGTTGCCCGGGAGTACAATACACATAAACATGATATTTTAATTTATGCAGATTGCGTATGTACTATTATAGAATAAACCCTCTATTGAATATAATATATTATAGGAGGAATAATTTGCTCGGTGGACTAATTCGCAAATAAATAAATAAATAAATAATGATAATGTCGTTCATCAAATCCCCTCTGTGTTTGTTTACAATAGCACGTCAGCTGATATCTGTGTTTGAAGATGAATGCTCTGAAAAAGTAACTTGATAAATGCTTAGTTTTAAAATATACAAACCAAGAAATAAGTTGCAGCGATTTAAAATTGGACCTCTTCTTTTATCGTAGATTAAACTCATTAATAATAAGAAAAAAATTACCATAAAAAAGTGAGGTGAATCCGTGCTTGAACAGGTGATAATTAGATCTGTAGTTGAATGCTCTTCCACTAAGCCGTATCTTCAGATGACTATGAATGCTTCTTTAAGAAGAAAAGATTTGCTGAAATTTTATTATTTCGCTTCGCCGTTGGAACGTAAATAATTCCTCTGTAAAAAAAAAATTATTCTTTCTCATTTACAAGAGAGAAAGACTATTTTCCAAATAAATGTTTGTTTTTTATTTTTAAAATTGATTTACTGAGATTTTATAATTTTTCTTGGCCGGTGTAACGTAAAATATTCCCCTGTAAAACATTTTTTTCTTTTTATCTATGAGAAAGAATATTTTTAAGATCGGATTTTTTCTCAATTTTCGATACTAATCGGATGAATTTCTGAAGAAAAACATATTTAAGGAAACTGTTAGACATATACATTACCTTTGTGTGACAAATTGTGTCTTATTTGCAAAAGATAGGCTCAGCCATTTCGGAACCTATGAGGAAGGAAATCACACGCACATACAAAGTGAGTTTTATATTATACTGATACTAAAGTAAATTATAGATCAAAATCTAAAAATGTTCAACTATATCTATCTATCTATCTATCTATACGCCTATAAATTCATTTTTTTGTGTGTATTGATATTCATATTAAAAACCCTCTTTCTATTCATTCAAAAAGAAAATACAATGTTCTTATATATGGGTTGTGGGATTGCATTCACTAGCAAAAGATCAAGCGAATTTGCATATTCTTTGAAACATTCATTTTAATTAATTCCCTATTAGTTTTTTCGGTTTTCATATGGGATGATCATCTTTAGTTAATTATTACGTTTAATTATATTCATGCAGATATTCTACTTGATATATACTTGCATAATATTTGCGTAAAAAGTTTATAGTAAACACAAAATTGTTTCCATATAGGTTTATGTATACGTATATAGTTCTTGTTAAATCTATCTATCTGTCATATATATATATATATATATATATATATATATATATAAGTGAACGTATCTGTGTGTGTGTCGGTGTACATTTCGCTACGCAATAACTCTGTAAATTTTTAGTCTACATACTCGAAATTTGATATACAGGATACTGAGATTTGGGAAAATCGATGTGATCGGTTTTTGGCCAGAAATTTGGCGATTAAGGGGTCAAAGTTCAACGATTTGACCTTTGAGAACTCTACGAAACTCCTCCGACAAATTTGGGTCTACGCATTTGAAATTTGAGATATAGGTTCCTTGGACATGGATCCAACTTAATAACTTGATTTGAGCCCAAAACAATAAATTTTAAGGGGTTTGAAGTTTAAAAAAAATTTACCTCTGCGGTCTCTTCCAAATTACTCAGACAATTTCTGGTCTAAATATTTGAAATTTTATATAAAGGGTATTCAGAGATGGGACAAGCTTTTTCATGAGTTTGGGTCGAAAATTTTTAGTTACCAATATATAAATGTATGTATGTATGTATGTTTGCATGTCTGCCTTAGACTTTCAATAGAGGCGACGGATTTTACCAAGATCAGTATCGTTTTAAAGTTCGACCTTTCATACGGCAAATATCGAAAAAATGGCTAAAAACATTAATATCTTCCCCTTCAACTAGGCACTTTTCTACAGGGGGGGGTCACTTTTTTCGTCGATATTTTTTAAAGTTATCTTCTCCTTTAGATTGTCTAGCCTTAATTTTTAAAATTTTCGCTTCCGGTTTGGCGTTAGTCGTAACAGCATAAACGTTAGGTTTTACCGCGTTCTTTTCCTCCTTTGCGGTACGGGTTCGAGCCTGCCTTCTTACTACCACTTTTTTTCTCAACATACACATCCAAACACCCGAGCAACGTCGGGCTGAAATGCTAGTATATATAAAAGTGAATGTGTCTGTGTGTGTGTGTCTTTGTGTGTACATTTCCTTACGCAATAACTTTGTCAATTTTATGTCTACAAACTCGAAATTTGATATACAGGATACTGAGATATGGAGAAATCTGTGTAATTTGTTTCGGCCAGAAATTTGGCTATTAAGTGGTCAAAGATAAACGAGTTGACCTTTGAACACTCTACCAAACTTCTCCAATAATTTTGGGTCTAAACACTTGAAATTTTAGATATAGGTTCCTTGGACATGGATCTAACTTAATAACTTGATTTGAGCCCAAAACCATAAATGTTAAGGAGTCATAATAGGGGTAGAATTTTTAAAAATTTGACTTCTGCGGTTTCAACCAAATTACTAAGACACTTTCTGATCTAAGCATTTTAAATTAACATAAAGGGTATTCAGAGATAGGGCAATATTTTTAATCGGTTTGGGTCGAAAATGTTTAGTTACCGATATATAAATGTATGTATGTACGTATGTTTGCATGTGTTCCTAGAACTTTCGACAGAGCCGATGGATGTTTACAAGAGCAATATCGTTTAAGACGACAAATATTGAAAAATTGGCTAAAAACATTAATCTCTTTACCTTCACCTGGGCACTTTTCTACGGGGGGAGCGCTTTTATCGCCGATATTTCTGTTCTAAACTTTTGAAATTTGACATAAAGGGTATTCAGAGATAGGGCAAGCTTTTTAATCGGTTTGGGTCGAAAATTTTTAGATACCAATATATAAATGTATGTATGTATGTATGTATGTATGTTTGGATGTGTGCCTAAAACTTTCGACAGAGGGGACGGATTTTTACAAGATCAGTATCGTTTTTACTTTCGACCTTTTAGACGACAAATATCAAAAAAATGGCTAAAAAAATTAATACCTTTATCTTCATCTGGGCACTTTTTTACAGGGGGGGGTCGTTTTTTCGCCGATATTTTTTAAAATCATCCTCTCCTATCTACTGTCTAGCCTTAATTAAAAACTATGTCACTTCCGGTTTGGCGGTGCTCGTGACGACAAAGACGTTAGGTTTTCCCCCGTTCTTTTCGTCCTTCGTGGCACGAGTTCGAGCCTGCCTTTCTACTACCACTTTTGTTTTTGTTCAACACACACACCCAAACACCCGGGCAACGCCGGGCTGAAATGCTAGTATATCTATAGAAGTGAACGTGTGTGTGTGTGTGTGTGTGTCTATGTGTGTGTGTACATTTCCCTACGCAATAACTTTGTCAATTTTCAGTCTACTGACTAGAAATTTGATATACTGGTTACTGACATTTGGGAAAATCTAGATTATTTGGGTTGAAGTTTTAAAAAAATTGACCTCTGCGGTCTCTTCCAAATTACTCAGTATATTCCTCGCGATATATATATATATATATATATATATAGAGAGAGAGAGAGAGAGAGGGAGAGGAAGATAGATAGATAGATAGATATATAGATAGACATATAGATGGATAGATAGATAGATAGATATTATAAACTTTCATATATGCAATGTTCACAACCTTCCGTCATTTTAACACTACGTATTTTATAGCGTCTGGACCCAAATTGAGCATTGATTGAAGATAAAAGAAGACGTCAATAGAACTTGCAAGTATCTACATTTCATACAGAGATCACCTGTTATACCCATGAATGGGACCCCTTGATTTTTGCGAATTTCACTGAAGTAAAATGAAACACACACTCACACACTCACACACACTCACACACACACACACACACACACACACACACACATATATATATATATATATATATATATATATATATATATATATTTACGGCAAAATCAAGTTTAAAATCGGGTCACGTTAGATAAACGAGGGTAAGCTACTTTAACCCTAGCCAGTTCTAAATTGGTTACCATATGGAAATATTAGGCGTTGTATGTGATCTTCCCTTACTGGAATATACAAGTTAACTAGGGACATCATGTGAATTTTGATTACACTTAAACTTCCACGTTTTGTAAAGGAAAATAGTTACTTATTTGATTTTGATAAAGAAAGTAAGATAAATTAAAATAAAATAAAAATAAACATACAAATAAAATAAAATCTGGTTGAAAGGTAAGTTTAAGAGAGTGTAAATTTGAAATAGTTTTAACAAAAATATAAAATCATTTTAATGGTTCGCTTTCTAAAAGTCGTACGTATCATCGTCAATGCATTCATTGGGATGATATATGTAGTTTATGAATCCTTGAAAATGTTGATATACGCAAAATTTACACTCTCTTAACCTTACCTTTTAGTCAGATTTTATTTTATCTTATTTTTATTTTTATTGTCATTTTATCTTACTTTGTTTATCAACATCAAATAACTATTTTCCTTTCTATTTTAAATATTTTCCAGATACATCTGCCTTACTTTAAAAATGCTAGGTTTATTTTTGGTGTCTTTAGAAAAATAAACACCCAGTATTTTTTGCTGATGAGGAGACTTTGTTTCAAAAAGCTATATGATAAAATTATTGTCCAAGACTCATTGTCTATTACAATAAAACATCGTTTCCGAAACGATCGTACAATTTATTGATTTTGTTTGTTATGTCTTATGAACCCGATTTTTAATTTTTAATTTAAATTATAGATTATCAATCATCTTACTTAATATTAAAATAGCTCCAGGATACATATGCCTATCGAGCTTATTATATATCTACATTACAACTGTTTTCTTTTCTTTTATTTTATTGTATTAATGAATTTACTAATACATTAAAATATACTCTGCTCCTAAGACACTTGTTCTAATCCCCTAAGGGTGTATATATATATATATATATATATATATATATATATATATATATATATATATATATATATATATATATTAATCGTGGTATTAATCGTGACACCCTGCACTGAAGATTCCCGAAAGGATGAACCACTAGTGTCTGTAGGTATTTAATAATTATTATAGTAAAAAAATAATTATATATTTATATATATATATATATATATATATATATATATATAAATATATAAACTTATATGCAATATACTGAGTTCGTGTAATTCAGTAAATTTTCATATACCAATAGGTTTTGAGCCAAAAATGGTTGACTTAAGGATTAAGCTACAACATTATCACATTTCATAATTGAGCATTAATATACTGTGTGTGCAAAATTAAGACTTCAAGAGAACGTGTTGATGGCAAGAAAAATTGTATTTCATTTTACGTTACAATTGTTTCAATGTCCAGTTCGGCAATTTCAAGCATTATATCGTTTGAAATGCTGGTTTTTGAAAATTTTCAAACGATATCATGGTTAAAATTGTCGAACTGGACATTGAAACAATTGTAACGTAAAATGAAATACACTTTTTCTTGCCATCAGCACCTTGTCTTGAAGTCTTGATTTTGCACACACAGTATATATATATATATATATATATATATATATATATATATATATATATATATATATATATATATATAGTGCGCATTTAGGAAGCATAATTTTACTAAGACGAACGTTATTGAATAAAACAAAATGTTTTTGCTTGATAAGACATTTATTTATATTTTGATCGATTTTTTCCGTTGGATAATCGAGAATTTGTGACGAACAGCATTATGTAGCATTCTTTTTGCCAAGAACACTTTCGATTAATTCATTTAATCGTCTTTAGGCGGAGTATCTGTCTAGTTTGTTAATATCTGCTAAGTTCGTTGACCGATGAATCAACGTATGGCTATGGAAATGTACGTATGGGTTATAAGACGACATATGTGATACGCATGTATGTGAGTAATTACTACTTACAAAAATAATTACAAAATTGAAATGGTTGTAATGTTTTTTTATCAGCTCGAGACATGTAAGCCGGAGAAAAACACTAGTTCTAGTCATGCCGATTTATGACTCGTTTTTGAAGACACATTTGTAGATTGCACATTTATGAACATGCACGGCGTTACTAGTTTTTAGGTTTTATCGTCAGGTATCGGGTTATTGCGTATTAATAAGTTACATGTCAACTGTTTCCCCTAACCGCTCCATCTTCCAACATATAGTAGCACGCGACCACCCAAAAAACGAATTCAGAAAAATATTAAAAATAAAATACCGCCATTTTAAACGTCTCACATTGTAACTGCGTCTTCCCATCATAGAAGTTCCACTCAGTCACATAAACAAACCGACCAGCAACCAGGCTCAATATGAAGGCGGTTAGGTATGCTTATGTGCTTTTAAACGATTTTCATTGACTTTTTCAATAAATTCGCGAAACGCAATCTTTAATTTATCACGAGACTTCTGGAGACTCGTGGGAGTTAGAAAACGTTCGCAGCTATGTCGAATATTTTTTACACTCCGACAGAACGTTCGACCATTGACCTGATAGATTTTAAAAACAAACGCATCTAAAGAGAAACAAACATAAATTATCCCTACTGTTCAACGAAGCACAGGCACACACATACACACACGCGCGCGCACACACACACATATATATATGTCTACATATATATATATATATATATATATATATATATATATATATATAATCGAGTGTGTAGAGAGTCATGTATAATGACGTACAAAGTACAGTAATTAAATGAAACAGTAAATTAATATACATGAGTGGGAGGCCCAAATGTGATCAATGTACGATCCGAATACGGCGCCTTTATATCAAACAGCACCAATTGTGAACACTTTTGCATTAGTAATCCCATTCGCATAATTTTTCCAAGAGTTCCTTTACAAGGCTATGTCTACGGATCTGCAGATACACGTTGCTTTGAATTCCCAATGCAAGGCTTGTTTCAAATGCTAACAATGTATGAGGTAAAGAGATTAATTTTAGATAATAGAGGTTTGATTATTTGCATTATTCTATCAGATTTCCCTGATACCTTCCGGAAACTATATTACGCTATGGCTGTTATTTAAGAAAACAATTGAATATATTTCCGAAAAACAGGGTAACATGTTGTTCTTTTATTTTTTTTTTTTTAGTCGGCTATCGCGTATATATGTTAGATTTAACACGAGTTTCTACCATGAATTCCGCGTTGCCATACACAAAAATCTTTACGCTTTCGTTTTGCTATTCTCCTTTATCTATCGGTTGATACGTCTTTCCTTCATCGTCTTCAAAACTTTTCTTTTCTATTTAGTTTTCATGAGTATATTTAGTTCGCTGACGGGGACGTTATTTAAGTAAATATGAACATTAGTGCGAACAATAACTAAGTATAATTTGTGTTCATTTTCTTATGAGTGTGAATACTTCTTTCCCCCTCTCTATCCATCCCTCTATTTCTTTCTTCCCCCTCTCTCTTTCTCTCTCTCTCTTTCTCTCTCTCTCTCTCTCTCTATATATATATATATATATATATATAGAGAGAGAGAGAGAAAGAGAGAGAGAAAGAGAATGTAACTGCTAAAATAAGTTTATGATGGCTTCGAAACACCTTCGTTCATTATATCGGGTATATATTAGAGGGTCTATTTTAAGATGAACTCTTCGTAAGAATTTTCAAAGTTTATTAATTTCCATGTTTCGTATCTTTGCTGTTCTTATTATGTTTCCTATTTATTCCAATTTTAAATTTTATTTCTTTGTATCCGATGAAATTTATCATAGCACGATGGACAATACACCACGACAAAGCCCGCGTAGGGCACTTATGGACAAATGTAGGCATTCCCCTATCAGTAAAATAATTTCAAAGTAATAAATTAAAACAATAATTAAACAATTAAAAAATTGTTTAATTAACAACAAACAAAAATCATGATATTAGACTAATTCTGTTTTGTATGTATTGCCAAGCAAATCATCAACGTATATATATATATATATATATATATATATATATATATATATATATATATATATATATATATACACATATATATATATATAGTCAGTGTATATGTGTGTGTCTATACACACACACACACACACACACACACACACACATATATATATATATATATATATATATAGTAAGTTATAAAATATATATGGCGAGTAAGCTTAATCGCCATATATATTTTATAACTTACTAACTAGCTCTACCTACGTATTGAGCACTTTTGAAGTAAATACTTAAAGTTTACGCATAAATTTATACTCTCGTATATTAATTTTATATTAGTAAATGAAGTAGTTATATATATATATATATATATATATATATATATATTATCCTATATATATATATATATATATATATTATATATATGTAGGATATAAGATATATATATATATATATATATATATATATATATATATATATATATATATATATATATATATATACATTTGAATACATACAGACACTAATGTTTCATACTTTCGGGAATCATCAATGCAGCAATTTACGATCACAGCCGATCGGGTGATTCGAACTCGGCAACGAAGTCATCTATACGACCAACGTCAACCGCGAAAAATGCAGTTGAAATTTACATTGTATATAAATGTCTAGACAGCTAGAGTTATCTTATTATTATGGCATTATGATCTGCGCATGCGAGCTTGATTGACCGACATGAATTTCAACTTAGAATGCTCAACAATATGAACCGAGTTCTTTAACAGCCTGATATAATTATAATTGTAATTATTTTTAATAATTACAGATACTTGTGTTTTTTTTTCTTTTCGGGAATGATCAGTGCAAGGATTGTGTGTGCGTCATGTGTCTGTGTGTGTCTTTGATGCTTTATCCGTTGGGTTACAACTATAAAAGCAAACAGAAACTAGCAAAAGAAAGAAAAGAAGACGCATCAACGTTAGCATCTATTTAAGGTTTTACAAACTAGGAAATCTCATGTTAGCAGTCAATTTTGCAACGTAAATATTTTCGCTAGCAATCGTGTACTTTTTTTGACAAAAGAAATAAAATAATACAAATATGATATATCTCCGAAAAAAAATCTGTGTTTAGGTTAAAATATCTCGGTGAGATCTGGATTCCTTTCGAAAACATTTTTTTTTTTTTTTTTTTTTTACAAAGGCATCACCACATTATCAAGGCCCAGAGGCCACTGAAGGATAAGGGTTAAAGAGTGTACAGTAGAAGTTGGTCAATATAGTAATCATTAGTAATGAAAATTTGGTAAATTTAATAACTTATATGGAACGGCTCATCAAGAACTTATTTACCTTAGACTTGAACACAACCATATCGTAGTCAGCCGGAAAGCAGGAAAACGGAAGACAATTCCACAGGCGTGCAGTTCTAAGAAAGAAGCTTTGTTCATGGAATCTATGTTTAGGTTTAGGCACAGATAAAGAGTGGGGGAAATTATTGATAGTGTTTACAGCTAGACGAGTGTTTCTTGTGAAAGTTTGGCGAGGGGGGACCATAGATTGAAGCTCAGTTGAACACTTTCCATGAAAATAACGATACATCAGAGACAAACTCGCAACATCTCTTCTGTGAGATAGAGGTTGTAAGGAGGAGAAAAGGACATCTCCTACGAGGCTACGAAGTCTATTTTGAACTCTATCAAGGCAGGACAAGTCCTTTCTAGCAGCTCCTGCCCAGATGTGGCAACAGTATTCCATCCTTGGACGTACCTGGCTCTTATATAGATAGAGAATAGCATCAGCAGTGAGATATCTACTGGATCGATAGAAAGATCCCACCATTTTTCCAGCGGCCTTGGCAACAGATTTGATATACGTGTTCCATTTAAGATCAGGAGTAATGGTCAAGCCCAGAAGCTTGTCAAAACTTGAGGCCTCCTGAAGACGAGAGCCATTCATTTCAATTGATGACAAATGTGGATTAAAATGTTGATGATGTAAAGAGAGAAGCTTGGTTTTAGATGCATTAAAAGTAACCAGCCACTCCTTTCCCCATTGTACTACATGCTCAAGATCAGAGGAGAGAGAATTGGAATCTTTTGAGTACTGTAGATAATATGTAAATAATATGAGGAAAAATATGCTCCAATGTATGCATATCGGCTAAAATGTTAAAACTGTTTATAAAAATAATACAAATACAATACCATCGATTCTGACATTATAAAATGGTCTTTAAAAAGCATTATATTATAATCACTTTTATATCCCCAAATTCTATTTTCATATTATCCATGTAATAATAGGTTAACGCGTTCTATGTTTGTATTTACGTTATCATCTTCAACCCTTTTGTTGGAAGATTGCGTCGCCAGTTTATCGAAAGTGCCATGCAAAAAGGTAAAAAAATATGCGATGGCATTTCTGTTGTTGTTACATTAATGTTAATCGGAATCAGATTTGTTGACATTTGTTTCCTGGACATGTTTCTAGTTAGAATTATTTCTAGAAATATTTCTAGAATTATTTCTAGAATTATTTCTAGAAGTACATCGAGTACTCACAAGAAAGAACAGGTAAAGGTTGCTAATATCCCTACGTGAAAGCAATTATGGCAGACGAACTGGATTCGAACTCAAGTTCTCAGTTCCTAGCGTTAACAATTTAGTTAGTGTCATTCCCGTGATGAGGCTGTTGTATACGCATTAAACTTCAGTTTGGCGGTTGCCTCGCGTCACTTTTAGGCAATAAAACATAAGAACTTGAAATTTGGTAGAAATAATCACTTATTTAACTTACTCTATTCATTCTTGTGCCCATGAAGGTATGTGAGATTCCCGCGGGTTTATACGATTCTGATTTTTATGTTGTTTTGTTTTGTAGCTTCACATCATTTGAAAAATTACTAAGCCTTGTTTATTCCTTAAAAATACACATGCTTTGTAGATTAATGTGTTTACTAAGCATACACTTTGTTAGTGCATGTTTCGTTAAAGATTCCTACTTAACTCATACAGTGACCTGACAAATACTTTAACAAAAAGTAAATAAAAATGATTTTATCATTTCATAATATTTTCAGGTTTTCAAATGTTCTTATTTAAATTTATATATATATATATATATATATATATATATATATATATATGTGTGTGTGTATGTGTGTGTGTATATGTACATATATATATATATATATATATATATATATATAAATGTTTTCTAAAATGTGTGACTCTCCAGTTTTTTTTTTATTTCGCACTTAAACATAGCAATTACATACTCTGATTTGAAGCAGCGCCGACACAAGATGTCTTTCTCTTTGGGAGTCTTTTACCTGTTATTAACAACATTATGAAGAAAAAGAAGAAAAATACAAACTAAATTGGACTAATAAAGCCAGGTTGTTGGCGAAAAATCGGACTTTAACAACAGCAAAAAGAAAACAAAGTAAATAAATATTATTTTATCATTTCATAATATTTTCAGGTTTTCAACCGTCGTCATTTAAATTTATAAAACTACTCTAATGTCATTGGGGAGTAGTTATATCTGAGAGATTATTCAACAGCCACATAAGCTCTGAATTTTTTTCGGTTTTTCTTGTGGAGGCAGTTTGAGATAGCTTGAATGGTACTTGAATACTTAAGTAATAATGTAGGTAGAAACGATTAGAAAAGAGCGATTTCAAGGTTGTGCGTGATGTAGAAAGAAAGGCCTTGTGCAAATGTGTCCGAGGCAGTTTAATTTTGCGCGTCACTATGTGCTGTTGTACCGCCTCTGTATTGTTCTGTTCACTAACGTGTACGCTTATACATTTGTAATCTAAAAATTGTGTATACCTGAGCCGGGACCTCTGCACAATACCAAGAATTTGACATGCGTATATTTAGCTTAAAATAGATTTTCCGACGGAACATATACCCAATCTACCACGGATTCTCATGTGAGTTAAACCGTAAATAAAAGACACCTATTTGACAACTTTAAGAAATATTTCTTTATAAAATATTTACTAATAAGACTTTAACTTGATGCAATTAAAACTTTTTTCAGTCTTATAACTAAAATTAAAGTCATGTACCCATTACTTTTCGCCACATTTTATCATGGTTATTTATTTTCGATGTCTTTGAAGAATTTAGCGTGTTTTTCATAACCTATGAATAGTTTTAAATGTACAATTATTACAAATCTGTGTTTCATAGCACGTGTAGGATGGTATTACAAAACTAAGAAAAGACGATGCCTCTCAATGAAATGCTTACTCCGTTCCTCTATTGGGTCATTCTCTGGTCAGAAAGTGCATTTATTTATCTTGAAGTCGCGTGTCTAACTGCAAGTTATAAATAGCATTTAACAGACAACTAGAAGATGATATGTTTAATAGCTTTCCTGTCTGGTATTATTCAAGAGATATCGAACGACAGTTTTAGTTTTTTTTTTTATATGTAATGCGTTCTCATTTATCGATTCACTCCGATATGCTAATAAGCAGAATCGCTGAAAACCACTTATGTGTGTTTGTCGATAATGTCACATAACTGGCATCGCTTACTTCCGTTTCTCTTTCCAACATATGTGAAACTTTACATACTGAACATTCTGAAAGTTTCTTCAAAAGATATATGGAAGGTACTCACCGTACGACGAGCATTTTACTAGCTTTGTTTAAATTTGATATCTCCCTTTGTTCCCGTTCTCTTTTAATATTTGCTATTTAATTTATTTTACTTTTCTTTTTAAATCTATTAACCTGTTCTTTCTTTCTTTTTTTTTTACTGTTGTCTATTTTGTTCTTTTTTGGTCCCCCTACCAAACGAATGAAGACCTGTAAATTCACACTTTTCCGTTCGTCCGTTCGTCCGTTCATCTGTCCGTACTTTTCTCAATAACTACGCCTTGGAATTTTTGAAATTTTGCAGGAACATTGAACAAGATATGAGTAAAACTGTAACAGAATGGATTTTCAGGGAAAACTCCGGTTGCCCACCTAGGGGTGCCTCTCGGGTTAAAATGACTAAAATTGACACTTTTTGCTTATTAAAAAAAATTGATGCGTTGGATTTTTATGAAACTTTCTGAAAAGTTGTAACGAACTGATTTTTATATAATTTTTTTTTGTCTATACTACGTGATAATTCTTGGGTTTTCCTCAGGGGCTCTTTTTATGGCTAATAAAAACACTCCATTTTTTAAATACTATTTTACTACATTTGCCCAAAATTTTCTGTGTATGTCTATTTAACAGTTTTGCATAGTGCTGAACTCAAATTTAAATATGTTACGGCCTTGGGGACTTTTGGGATTAAATGGGACCGGGGGGCAATGCTGAACTTGGTAATTTTTTATGCATCGTTCACTTTGTACACACGGGGGACCATGCATGCTTCACTTGTTCTTATTTTATAAAAGACATTTGCCTTGCTTAATTTTTAATTTGAATATGTTAGAACTTACATAGTCATATTATACTTATGCTTATCTTACTAACCGGCGTTACCGCCTTGAAGACATTACTCCAATGATGGTGTATTCACAAATAATTAAAAAATAGTCCTCTTTTCTTTAATTTAGTTCCACTATTTACTTTATTTTATTTTTTACTTCCAGTAAATCCATGTATCTATAAAAGTGAGAATGTGTGTGCGAGAAAGAGAGAGAGAGAAAGAAAGAAAGAGAAAGAGAGAGAGAGAGAAAGAAAGAGAAAAGAGAGAGAGAGAGGATATTTCGCAACATATATACTAAACTAATTTTTAATTTACAAACTTGAAATTTGGTATACAGGTTATTAAGACACGTGGAAAACTTTTTAATGTGTTTTCCTCCGGAAATGAGGATTCTAAGTAGTCAAAATTGAAAATTTCGTACGAGGAAGTCGTCGGCTTTTTCTCTGTGTGCTAACTATTGCAAGATTGCGCATGCGCGAATGCTTCCCATGACAGATTTCTTATGTTAAGTATAAGTCAGTTTGAAAACACATTTTAAAGATTGTCCCCCCCCCCTGGCTGAATGGTTATCGTAATTAAATCACTGATTTTAGGTCTTGGTTTCGATCTCAGCTCGAATATTTGTTGATTTTATTTCTCAGCAGTGAACTGTCTAGAAAAAACAAAATACTCATATGCACATGTCTCAGTTTCTTTCAATTGTTTTTTACTTCATTTTTTTTTTCTTACGGAATTTAACGTTACTTTTAATAACTGCAGTATTTCAGTTTATAACGAATAAGAATTCTGCATTCGTTAAATTATAATATTTATACGTATTTCACGATCGGGCAATTCGGGGTGCGGGTGCTATGATCAGATACAGGGTAATCAAATGTGTATTTGTCAAAGATACGTGTAAGCGAGAAATACACATACATCTAAAATGTTGCCTTAAACTTTTATTTTAGGGATATGGATCATAAATAACTACCCAAGTTTTCAGTTCAAATCATCTTCCCAAATTTTCTTGTCTCAACACGTGCACTGTTCTTGTCCACACCCATGGGAACTTTTTTTTTCAACTTTCTTATCATTTTGTTCAAGCCAGGGATGGAGCATCCTACCAGCTGCTAGACATTACCCCACACTGTCTCATATATTCCAACCGAAGATTTTTAAAAAGAAATATTCTTAACAGTCCTTTTAAAGTGATATTGTTTGCATCTCTTCTGCACTTGGTTCACCGGGTAAATTTTCCAGGTAGTTTTTCAAATTATTTAGTTGCTCTTATAACTACTGGCACGAAGGAGATCTTCCTAAGATTCCAGTTTCTTTTGATGCCGTATATAAGACCTTGGCATTACGTTATATTTTCCCTCTCACCGCTGTTTAATCCAGCATCATTGAGAATACTAACTTCAATCAGGGTTGCACCATTCGCTTTCATGACCCATATCACTATGCCAAGTATAATCAGTCGATTTTCTAGGTAGGTAGCTGTAGAAATTGCATAGTCATCCTCGATGGTGTATGACTTATTTCCGGCTGTTTTTTTTTCGGTATATGTGTCCAGGACTTGCTGTTTCTCTGTTGGTCTTCATGTGTTAGCAGACGCATTTAGTGTGCTTCTGCGTATTTCCTGCGTGCATTTTTGCACTAGTATAGAAGTTTAGCTTGTTCGTATTTGTGTAGATATGTTCGTGTCTTTCGTGTATGCTGTACGCTTGTCTAAATTCAGATTTATGCGCGAGTATTCTTATATATCTGGTAATTCATTTCCGTTTCTTTGTATGGTTATAGGTACATAACTTTATCTGTCTGAGCGTCTATGTATCTATGTCCGTATATGTGTGCGTGTGTGCATATGTATGCACACATGTATGTGTATGTTTGTATGTAAATGTCAAGCTTCTAAGGCTCTTTTACAAATCGAGATACTGAGTAAAAGTATAGGAAAACGGCGAGAATCTAATTTGTTGGATCGAGAGAAAAATGAATTGAAAAGTGGACGAATATTCATATTGTTCTAATAGGTACCCCTCCTCTTTCTGTCTTGACGTCGCGTTTGTCCTCGATCCGGGAGCTTGGCATCGAATTGTCGCCTTCCTTGCCGACTTGTGATTAATCCTAGTTTTTGCGGAGCAATTTGGCAAAAGACAAAACCTGATATCGAAAATGAAAAATAGTGTTAATAAAAGAAAAGAAGACTTTCGACGAAAGAGAGAAAGAGGATGGAAATAGAAGGATAGAAAGAGGGAAATAGGACTGTGAAATTGTTATTATTAATAAAACATAAAAAAATAATTATAAAAAAGATTCTTTATTTTAATCAATATTGCCCGCGAAATGTGTTACTATTTTTAAATCTCGAATGAAAAATGAACGATAAAATTTTCCAAAAAGAACATAGTTAAGCATTAAAAACAATAAAAGAAACTATTGATATCACAGTAAAATCTTTTTACCTATGAACTATTTTATCCATATTCTTCAAACTTTCATTATCACAAAATTCGATTACTCCCCCTCTCGACGCCGCCTGGTTTATCATAATAGAATCCAAAGAAAATAAAAACAGAAAGTTAACTGAATGCTGTTTGACCAGAATTCAGTGTTAGTTTCGAAATAAAATACAGATAAGACATTTTTTTTTTACTGAGAGGTCGCTGCTTATAAAGATCTGAAAACTACTCGAGGATAAATTTCTTAGAATCAGGTGGCCGGTAAAACAATACCGAGATTATTGGCAATGGTGCAACTGAATTATTTTTTTTTTATTTCTGAAGACGGCTTGTTTACGCTAAACTTGAAAACGTCCATGTTACACTCATCTGGGGAGCAGTTCCGTGGTATTGCGTTACTACAGATAGTTAGTTCCAGATAGAAAGTTCTACATAGAAATTTTGATTATGGACTTTTACGTTTAGTTTTAGACACAGGAAGGGAAACTTCTGTGCAGTGATTGTAGTTAGACGAGTGTTAGTCTTGAATGTTGTACCGGGAAGGGTGTAAATATGAGCTCAGTCGAGCACCTGTCATGTATAAATGTTATACCTTTCTACCTGACCTACTTGCACTAATTTTCTCTGTAGTGATACCAAATTAACAATTATTCGAGTATTTCCAATAATATAAAGTTTATAAATGTATTTTATGTATGTGTATATATATATATATATATATATATATATATATATATCGAACTACTATTTCCATGTTGAGTGTTAGTTTCACAACGTTACGGTCACTTTCAACTTTCTTCAGGTGTATATTGTTGAACTCGGGATTTTTTTTATCTGTCAAAGTAAGGAATCGTTGTGTGGTAATGGGTAAAATAAGTGGTAACATTCAGTTTGTAAGCCACAGTTCACTTGAAGTACAAAGTGCAATATTCAACGTGGACGACATAAAAAATACAATTGCAAATTACTTAGAAATTTTACCCGGTCATGGCTAAGTGAACGAGAGCATACTTCCCTCTATAAATTAAATAAAGAGTTCCACTACCAAAGTAGGGGGACATACATATCTACCAATGAACTGTTACACACCTAATACATACGGCTACCAACTATGAGAGACTGGAAAGAGACACACGTGAGTGGCACACCAGTCGAGGTTCTAACCACGATAATCAGTCCGACAGAAACTCGTACATTTTTATAATCTTTTAGCTGTCAGACCGAAGCAAAAGTTATGGATAGCCCTTAGAAAGAAAGTATCCCAGGCTTTATCCCCTCTCCAGCTTTCTGGGTGAGCCAGTTTATCGCTTGTTGCCTGAGGCGCTTTCACCGGACAATGCCGACGGGCTACACAGACTTAATTTTGCAAGATCAGAGTGCTATTTTATTTAGAGACCCTGGCTCAATTCTAGCAGCTTCCGACTTTGTGTCACATCATTTCATGACGAGAGAAAAATAAATACCAGGAAGCCACAAACGACTGAGTCAGAGAAAGCGAGAGAACGTACGTGTGTCACTAGGGTTATTAATGTATAACGTTTAAACAAGCATACACTGTTCGACTGGATATACGCGTACGTGTTATTCTTTTTACTAAGCTATGAGCATAAACTTTCGAAATTCATTGCAATTTCCTAAGTTAAGCAGAAATATTCCCGATTTCCTCAAGATAAATCCAGAGAGGTTGGCAACCACATCGACCAAAACGTTATGAAAAAAAAAACCCCAAGATGAGAATAGTAGTTGCAAGAATCTTAATAATACAAATAATCAACTCGCATCGCACAAATGTAAAAACAAGCATCTTGTGTAGTTTCTGACTTTTAACTCGACACGCAGGACTTGAATTCATATAAAATATTAGTAAAGCACAATGCAATAGTTTATTTGTATCTATGAGAAAATAGTATGTTTATCCCTTTTTTTCATTTTGAGGGCGGAGAAAGAGAACATTACAGATTCCACAAAATATTCGCTATGAGATAATTTGATCAATGATAAGTTTGACTTGAGAAACCTAATACTATAATTACGATAAAATGTTTTATGCTGTTGATGTTTTTAAATATTACATGAAAAAAACTTTCTACTTATAATCTATTTAATAAAATGCTTTAAGCTGAAGAAAAACACGTTTTAAATTAGTAACTACGATCCAATCAACGTGGTTTTTACAAAACGGTATCTTACGAGATTACGGTATCTTACGACATGTTTCCTTAGTATTGGCCAAGACAAACTAAATATTAAAACACCTTTTTTCAATTACTACGTGATTGTAAATTAATTTAAACTCCAAAACGTTCTTAATGTTATAAGCTTTCTAACTCACCATTTATTGCAATTTCATAGTGCACGCTCCCATCCATTATACGAGTCATTATAGGAGCAACCTATAAAACTGTCTGGCGAATATAGCCGGTGAACCAAGTGCAAGAGAAACACACACAATTGCACGTAAAGGAACGGCTAGAATCACAAAAAAGATTCTCTGGGTTGTAGTAACTAAACTAATGGGAGAATGTTTGCCATCCGGAAGAATGCCCCATCCTCAGCAAAAACAAAGGGATAAGAAAATTAAAACAAAAAAGTATGAGCTCAAATATATATATTTCCAACGTGAAATCTAACTTCAAAAAAATATTTTTTTCATTGCAAAAGAACTAAGAGAATATTTTTGGGGAATGAAAAAAATGAAATATAGACTTTCTACACAAAACACATAGTTGCTGATTCTCTGTTTTGAATGTTACTTTTTCACTGCCTTCATTCAGGATTGAACTCAGCACCTTTGCGTAACTTTAAACTTTGATACAACGTCTAGGACCACTCGGCCATATGTCACTAGGACTATGTCTCAAAGCCTAGCTGGAGTCCGAACACGGTACCCCCATAATGATAATAAAGGGTTGGGTTCGAGACTCCTAACAAACGGTTTCCCAGTTTGATACAAAACACCTGACGAAGGCCGGAGAGCAAAACGGCCGAAAAGTTGAGACAATAAATACCAAGATGAGGAAGTCAGTCCGACAATCTCAATCATTTCACCGAGACGTTGAGAAATAAGATAGAGTGGTTTAATACTCTAGATAGTTAGGGAGAAACACATCGATATCTAATAGAGAGAGAGAGATAAAGAGAGAGAGAAAGAGAGAGAGAGGGAGTGAGAGAGAAATAGGGGGGAGATGGGCTATTTGTTTACCTCATTTTCACTTACGGTTAATTAAGACTATTAAAACAGAATTTTCATTAAATATAACTAAGGTGTTTTAGCCTGTATTTTCTGTTTAAAAGACATAAGAAGAAAAAAAGCTAACATTTAGTACAATAATAGGGACACATCTTATTGCTTTATATACGTATTCTTTCATTTCATGAGTAAAATAATTCTATTATTGGCATTGGTTTCCCCGATGTCCTTCTAGTAAGATTTATTTTCTTAGAAAGACACCGGCTACTAATGATAGTAACACCGTAAAGGTTTCTGAAAGTTTTTTTCTCTATAGCATAGAATTAGATTCGAACTATGCACGCCCATCTTGTCAATGCGAGTTGTTAACCACCTAGAAACGATCAGCTCATTTTATATACGTAAATATGTAATGCAAACTTGCAAAACGGTTATCAGTATGAGTAGTTTACTGTATATAAATATCGACGGATACTAATCACCCCATTTTGTGTGTATTAGTACTCTGGGGAAATCCTTCCTAGCGCAAATCATTTTTAGCAGGACACCATCACTAAAAAATACATTATGGGAGCACGTGCCCTCTCTTTCTTTCTCTCTCTCTCTCTCTCTCTCTCTCTCTCTCTCTCTCGCTCGCTCGACTCAAACGCTCTATTAATAATCCGTTTCTCTTGTATCTTTTTGTCTGGCGTGACGTTGTCTCTCATATTGGCGCCTGCCAAAAGTGCGCGCATGTATTAATAAAATTGCACAACTAAAAAGAAAACATAGAAAAGTATTCTGGGAAAACCAGTTGGGCTCTGGGTGCGTGTGTCAGGCCATTGCGGGAAATAACACTCTAAGAACTAAGATTCATATCTACGTTTTCTATCGAGGCCATGTTTGTCTGTTGACATCACCTCATCCCGATCTATTCTGAGCCACGACCCTCCTTTCCCAATGTCAAACTCGAAAGTGTCCTTAAATGTCCCAAACTCAACTCTGTCTGTAAACTGTCCTTAACTATCGTAAACTGATCCCTACACTGACCCCAAAATAACAACGCGTTATTTGTCTTAATCACTGCCACTTCTTGATTAACAATCCTCTTCAACTTCCATTTGTGTGTCTTCATTTGGATATCTTTTTACATAAACTTGACAAGTTTCCTTAAAAAAGAAAACATGATCCATGCTATAGGTGCAAACGCATTTATCCATCAACTCAGCAATTGGATAGATGAGCGAGGTGATCACACGGAATTCTTTAAATTTTGACACATTGGTTCTCAATAGATCCCTTTAGCAAAAATTTAAATATAAATTGCTTATAAGAAACAAGTTATTTTTAAAAGGAAGTCACCGCTTATCCAGGCCCAAGGGAGACTCGAGGATGAGAGTTAATGAGTGTAAGATGGTCACTGAAACAACAGCTTAACGATTGTTAGCGGTGGTAGTTGATAGAATTTGATCATTTAACAGGGGGGCAACACACAAACACTTGTTCGCCTTGGACTTAAAAACGACCACGTTATAGTACACACACATTTACATATGTATATAGTACTTAATATATATATATATCAATATTAATTTTCTATAACAAGACATCATCATATAACGAAAATAAATGTTACAGTGCGTCGTATGACGTATATAAAATATGATGTATATAGAAGACTATTTTTCATCTATATAACTGTTTTACACAACCTTGGCAGTTTCCTGTATATAAAGAAAACTTGTGATCCATACCGCGAGTGCAAATCCATTAATCCGCCGAGCTCGGAATTGGACGGACGTGCACGGTCATCAAAGAGGAATATTTTAACTTTGTCAAGACCGAATAAAGCCTGTGCATCATCTTTTATTTTACGAAGAACTTTAACAATAATAAAGGCACTTCTCAAACTTTCTCTGAGACTTTCCTCAGATATTTCAGAACAAATTTTCCATTTATATAGCTGTGGTTCTATTGTGTCAACGCATACGTGTATGCGATTGTTTTTTTTCTGTTGGCAAATAGCAAGGCAAATTGGCACTGTGTTATACGTAGTTACTGTAAATTCAAGATTATTGTTACAAATGGTTATTTAAATTTCGTCATATTAGTACAATCGGGCTAGCACGTTGCAGCGAGGGGTTACCAAAGTCTAGCAGTTCGAAGAAAGAAATATGCAGAGAAGACGGCTGTCCGGCATTGAAATGCATCTATAGTTAAGGCTAGGGTATTGCAACTTGTCAGATTAGTCTACCTGAGAGCTTATTGTTCCGTCAATATATTAGCAAGCAACATTAATTCGAACAAATATTTATAGACATTGCAATGATGTCTGCAAAGGAAATGGACTTTCGCTTTCGTACTAGATAACTATTCGCACCTGACAGTATCCTGTATTTCTACAAAGCAACCATTCGCCAATGCATAAAGTATTGTTGCTACATTTTGATTGGTGCATAAACCTACGGTCTTTCCCTCCGAGACAGTTTACCCCCCCCCAAAAAAAAAAGTCTCAAACCTAATAGGTCCAGCAATACGACGGGGCCTGGTTTAGTCTCGAAAGACAAAGGATACCGCTGTAGGGGAAGCTCGGTGTGTAATTGTGGGGCAAGGGTTGTGCTATTCCCAAGAACGCCTCTCCTGAATCGGCACTGCTTGAGTCTAGTGGCAAGGAGAAGTCTAGGAAGATTGAAACAATGTCAAGATAAGCGGAGAGCACATACATCACCCAGAAGTCCAACATAGTCAACCATTTAGTACTAACCAGGTTTAACGTTGCTTAACATCGGTGATCTAACGAGAACCGGTGTGTCAACGGATTATGCCGAGACAATGTTAAAGAAAACGTTTCAAACCAAATAGGTCCAGCAATGTTATCGACTATTGAAATCTTCTCCAATCGCTGTCATAAGTATCTCTGTGCTTGTTTAACACGCACTTTAATGGAATGTGCGCTGCCAAACTTGTGACACTTGTACTCTCCTCAACCTAAATAATCCCGAATAAACCCAGAAGCAGAGCAATCCCAGATTTTCTCTTTATAACTCCTTAGATGCCGGAAAGCCTTCTGCAATAATAGTTTCTTGTCTCGAACAGTTGGTCTTTGCAATTCCATCTCTGCTTCCTTCTTCTTTAAGTGTACTAACCTGCAGGAGTTTAAATATAATATGAACAGATATCTCGCTGCTCACCTACAAAAATAGTTTCATTGTAGACATTGCAAACGATAGTATCCTCTTACAACCAAGTTGTAATGTGCCTTTTTGTGGATAAAGATTAAAAAGTATATTTAATTCATTAATCATGTATCGTACTATTTCCCTTTTTACGTGCGTATTCATTATTGTCTACATGTGATAAATTATAATTATATTGTCGTGTATCGAATATCATTGAGGATAGTTATGATACAATCAAATACAAATAATTATTTAATATTCAAATGATCATAACATCAAATATTGTTCTCCTTTCTTCTTCTCCTATATTTATTCATGAATACAATTAATGTTTTTGGGGGTGTAATTTCTAACCTCTAATATCATAAATGAATAGCGCGTATAATCATATTCAAAGAATTATTCATTATAGAAGATAGGAATCTATAATAATGTTTCTGTGTCTTTGTTCTTAGATCTTTTCTTAACAGATTCGTTCAATTTTCATAAATCAATTGGCTTAGATACGTTCAAATCAATAGGCATTAATTTTAACGTAATATTATCATCGATTTAGGATCAATAATTGTCCTTGAAAGTGGGTGGATATTAGGAGTTAATTTTTTTGTGTATTCTTTATATGTATGTTGTGAATTTCTTTCTGTTTGCCGTGATTATTTATAACCTATATCTGCTTGGTTGGGTTATTTTACGATATCTCAACCGTTGTAACAAGGAATACGTATTATGCTTAGTCTTATGCACAACAACCAATCACATTGCCACTTGGTCGTAAGGGGCTATTATTTAGGACCATGTCTATAGAGGTATGATGTAGTAGGTTGAACACATTGCATTTGAAATTTCTGCATGTTAGTTGAATTAGGAAAGCTGGAAACAGTAAGGGTTTTCTAAAGTATAGCAGTTCGAGTTGATAACAGGACAAACGGGCTCTGTGACATCGTGAACCTCTACAGTGACGGATGGGTGTGATTTGCAACTTGCTGCAGAGTGTACACATCAAGAAGGCTTTTGTGTTGCGAATTCATCAGAACACATTCGGTCCTGGATATGACCTTAAACTATATCCGATGGTGAGATCCCAGCTTGCAGACCTTAGGGAGTGTGGAGCCACCCTTTAATTGCCATTGCTCCCAGGTCCACTCTGACCCGGAGTGGTAGTACCTGTTAGGGTCCCAACTATTGGTTAAATAGAATACGACTTAAAAAAACAAATACACTATATTAAAAAATCGTTCTTCAAAATCACCAGATTCAGCATTAAATAACTAGAAAAGGGTTGATATGCCGTAAAACAAAACAACGAACCAAATCAGAACACATTCTATTAAATACTTGTATAAAATACAAGGATGCAATATTTCGGTGATTAAACAGGGTTTGGAGCTTGGTTGGTAATGCGGAGCCTATTAGATTTGAGACGCTTTTGGGCCCCTGTTTAAGTGGAACTGACTAGTTGGACGCACACCAACCATACATTTTTTTTACATGATTGCCTTGCAGATTAATCTGTCTTGTAGGCACATATTTTGAAAATGATAGATATATTTAATCTAGAGACGGGATCCTAAAGGTCTTATCAGTCTGGGTCAAGATCGAGCTGACAGTAATAGAAACTAAATACTAATTCAACACATCATAATATTGTGTCATGCAGAGAATCTAAAGTCTGCTCGAGACAAATTACATAATTTAGCAATAATCATTAATTTTTCAATCGTTTAAAATTTGAGTGGCGTTCCAAAAGTAACGCCTCGTATTTTTTATTTCGCGCGAATGCATCAGAAGGGACTGAAAATTGAATTCCTATGATAACTGAATTTATGCATTTATGACCCAGAAGTTTCATCATCTTTGTTGCAGATATTAATGGTGTGTGACTCTGGAAATGCAACGCCTGTAATTGACGTGCGTCAGAAGCAGAGGTGCGTCATTTAATTCCTGGCAAAATTGCATTGAGTAACTATGTAGAAAAATAAATTCTGGAGTGCAAAATGTCGTGGTTGTTAATGGTATTATTCTCGTAGCCGTAGATCTTTAACATTTTATGTTAACAATATAGTAAACTTTAATTTTGAAAATATCCTCGTACACCAAACTGCGCTCCGGGCGCCCATGCACAGCTATCGTTCATCGCAGATGACTATGTAGAAAAATGAGTCATGGGAGTACAAAAAATCGCTCGTTATTATAGTACCACTCCCGTCCCCATAGCTCTTCATCATTTTGAGTTCAAATATAGATGGATTTACTTTTAAAACGACCCTCATATCAAATTGATTCAAAGACAAGAGAACACTTGGTGAATATTTTTGGTAAATTCAGGGGCGGCAGCACACCATAGATGACTGGAATATAAGTGCACACCATAGATGACTGGAATATATTGCACACCATAGTACTTGAATACAAGAACAGTAACTATTTGCCTGATGAAAATCGCTCCAGACAATTCATGAACCCACTTGATGTAAGAAGCTAAAAATATTACTTTAAGTTAAAGTTAGTATACCATCGATAAATATTACATCGATAGATCCCGACTCAGAAAACAATTTCACTTATTACCAGCAACATCGCACGTTGCAAAGTACAGCAAGTTGTCTTACTTGCTTATCTTTTTGTAATGGTTCGTGGCGAATTGAAAAAATAATGAAAATCGAAGCTGTAGCTGAATATATCTTGCATAAATGTGAGCCGAAGGATTTCGATGAAGATATGGGAATAGTTGCTGTAGGAAGATCACAGGAGTTCTGACTAGCTGTTTCACGACATTCTTCAAAACGCCACACAACTGATGCAATAAGATTCAGACAAAACAATGCTAGTCTTGGCGAGATACATAACCGCCCGAATGAACACTATGACGAAAGCACTAAACGGTAATCATCAATTCTTTGGATTGTTAAACTACTTGTTCTCGAGGCCAATAAGAATTGTTTTACGAGAGAAATGAACCTATGCCAGCTAAGGCTCACGGTTGGGCCGGGGACTCACTGGTTCTTCTCTGGACAAATTGCTAAACGCACAATAGTATAGACGGCTTCTGCGATGTGATAATCACTGGGTGGATTCCCAGCGACCGCCTCTTTACATATTCGAATATAATCAATAAATGTGACTAGATTAGGTTGCTGTCTACCTTTGTCAATCGCTGTGTTAAGAGGGTAGTTTCGGAAACGGTAGGCCTGTGACAGTAGGGTTCAGCCCCGTGTAACATGGTGAAAATCTTTGCAATCGTTATATGTGAACATTCCGTACCTACCTTGAGGTTCAGCTGCAGGCTCAGAGTGGATTCGTCGAGTGCGCTTTATCTGACAAGAAATCCTCTATGAAATCCATTTTAGATTCTTGAACAACATAAGTCAATGCCTAAGATATGACTATCTTTTGGTTCCCCAAAATGTGAAAATTCTCTGTCATTTTATCTCTGTCTGTCTCTCTTACTATATATATATATATATATATATATATATATATATATATATATATATATATATGGGAGAGTAAAAAATTCGTTGATTATTATTCAGTCCTGAGCAACCCCATGTCTACCTACTAGCAATATATATATATATATATATATGTATATATATATGTATATATATATGTATATATATGTATGTATATATATGTATGTATATATATATGTATGTATATATATATGTATGCATATATATGCATGTATGTATATATATACATATATATATACATTATATACACACACACACACACACATATATATATATATATATATATATATATATATATATATTATAGCAGGGAGATGCAACGTAGCTCATGATTGAATGATTATCAAGGAATGTTTCACACTTCCATATTTTATTGTCATCGAAATTATTGAAATCGCCTATTTTTCAATCAAATCAATTGTTTGTCTACTTTAGTTGGGGACCGATTGCGGTGCACTGAGACGAAATACGTCCCCATAATCTACAATAGATTGCACAATAGAAAAACTAATGTGATTTTTTTTGCAAAGGCATCACCACTTATCAAGGACAAGAGACCACTCGAGGATAAGTGTCAAAGGTTGTACAGTAGATAATTGGACAATAAAGTAACCGATAGTAATGGAAATTCGGTAAATTTGTTACCTTATATGGAACGACTCATCAAAAACCTTATTTACGTTAGACTTGAAGACAACCATATTGTAGACAGCTGCAAAGCCAAAAAACAGAAGACAATTTCATAGGCGTGTGGTTCTAAGAAAAAAAAAGCTTTTTTCATGGAATCTACGTTTAGGTTTAGGTGCAGATAAATTATTAATAGTGTTTTCTGCTAGACGGGTATTTCTTGTGAAAGTTTGGCAAGGAGGACCATAGATTGGAGCCTAGTCGAGAACCTGCCATGAAAATAACGATAACGCAGAGACAAACACGCAACATCTCTTCTGTGAGAAAGAGGTTGCATGGAAGAGAAAAGCATATCCCCTACGAGGCTACAAAGTCTATTTTGAACTCTATCAAGGCAGGATAAGTCCTTTCTAGCAGCTCCTTCCCAGATGTGGCCACAATACTCTATCCTTGGATGTATCAGGCTCGTATATAGATAGAGAATTGCATCAGCAGTGAGATGTCTACTGGATCGATAGAAGGATCCCACCATTTTTCTAGCGGCCTTGGCAAACGGATTTAATGTATGTGTTCCATTTCAGATCAAGAGTAAAGGTCAAGCCCAGAAGCTTGTCAGAACATAAGGCTTCCCCAAGACGATAGCCATTCATTTTAATTGATGCAAGATGGGGATCAGAACGTTGATAATGTAAAGATAAAAGCTTGGTTTTAGATGCATTAAAAGTAACAAGCCACCTATTTCCCCATTGTACCATTTGCTCAAGACCAGAGGAGTGAAAATCTGAGAGAACTTGGTCGTTTACGGTCTTAGATATGCTACCATAGATAGTAGTGCCATCAGCATAAATGTCTACGAATTATGTAAGGGTGTGATATGGAAGAATTTTGTTTTTTTACAAACTTATATATAATTGCTTGTAGTGAAGTTTAAAATGAAAAAGTCAAGTATCATGGTATCTAAACAGAAACATTCATTTCGAACGCACCTGTCATATCAAAGAAGCTACTGTTGGTTTTATATATCGGGACTTTCGGCTTGTGTGGCAATAAAACTTCTCAGATACACTTGTAATGTTAGGCTGTGTAAGGTGTGAAGATTGCTAGTTCTTTCTTTCATCGAATTATTTCGATTATTTATTATCGATACTTTTCTTAAAGCATTCATATACAAACCCTATCTGAGAACACTGTCAGACACATAAAAAGTCTCCGTGTAAAATTTCATAAAAATCGGCCCAGCCATTTCTGATTTCATAGGGAATGAACTCACAGAAACAAAGACACGCATTTGTTGTTTATTTGATAGTAGATTTTTACTCTATTAATCATTAAAAATTGGATGGCAAGAAAAAATGGAAGTTACTTCTCATGATACGATAAACAGAGCTTAGTACATATGAATAACACACACACACACACATATATATATATATATATATATATATATATATATATATTAAGTTATAAAATATATATGGCGATTAAGCTACACTGAATATTCAGCGTTTCATCCACTCTAGAATCCTTCAGGCTTACGCCTTTAGGTAAGCCTGAAGAATCCTAGAGTGGATTCGGTTTAGCTTAATCGCATACATATTTTATAACTTACTAACTAGCTCTACCAACGTATTGAGCACTGTTAAAGTTTACGCATAAATTCATACTTTCGTATATTAATTTTATGTGAGTAAATGAAGTAGTTATATATGTGTGTATATATATACATATATATATATATATATATATATATATATATACCTTTGTATGCATGTGCGAACTTGTTGTGTAAGTGTGTACATACTTATATATAACTATTTTTTTATATACGTCTAATATATTTTGAATGTTAAAACTCATATTTTATGGTAGTCTAATATATTTTAAGAACGTTTGACCTAAAATTTTGACACGTTTACCTTTCCGGAATGTCTTGTGAAATTATAAATTGTTTCTTTTTATTTGTTTATGTTTGCTCTCTTATTCTATTTGCTTAATATATATATATATATATATATATATATATATATATATATATATATATATATATATATATATATTTTTTTTTTTTTTTTTTTTCTTGTAAGTTGGCATTATAAATATTTTTATAGCGTGTCTTATGTAGATAAGCAATATGGATTGCGTGAGCGGACTTAATATACTAAAAAAATACGTTTATAAACCGCAACGTCATGATGTTTGTACATACATCAAGGTGGGAATGCGGTTGATTGTGATACTGGTATTTATTGCATACTAATAGAATACGGTTTAAATTCAGCCGTTGCTGTTCCGTTTTCTTTTCTTTTTTGGTAAATCACGCATTTGATGGAGTCCTCCTTACTAAGATTGCGCATAAACAGTAGCCAGAATAAGAATCTAATATGTCTGTCTGTATGTCTGTCTGGCGGGCTGTTTCCATACTTTACAACTCTATCTCTCCGGAAAATAAATATTGCAGAGCGTCACCAGAGGCCTCAAGGATTGGTTATTAAAACACTCAGTCCTTTTATGAGTTTTCAGCATGTTACAAATATTTTTAGGAGGTAAAAATGGGTCTAAATAGAAAAAAAAATCGTTAAACATTTTCTACATTCATTTTAGTTTATTTATATATTTTTATTTTTAATCATTTAAATGCTACATTTTGGATTTCGATCCTAGCCGATGGCACTAAAATATTATTTTATTTAAAATTACGACTTTATAATAATATGTACGTAATCTGGACAAATAAAAATATCATCTTTAAGCGTGTTTTACGCCCGGACAAAGCCGGGCGACTCCATTAGTTTTATATATATATATATATATATATATATATATATATATATATATATATATATATATATATATATATATATGTGTGTGTGTGTGTGTGTGTGTGTGTGCGTGCGCGTGTGTACGTGTTATATATATATATATATATGTGCGTGTATGTGTGTGTTTCTGTGTGTACGCTAAATGCCCACAAAATTATCATATTCATATACTGATTATTTTAAGTTTATTTAATTAAGTAAAATTTAACTAATAAATAATACATTTTTTAAAAATTCTAAAACCAATACTAGAACAAGCTAGAAAAGAAAATACGATATTGTTTCTTTTTTTTATTCAATGAAAACCTATAAACTCGACTAGAACCACTGTTATATATTTGTATATTTGTTTATACAATGTACGGGAAAGATACAAATAACAAAATGTATAAAACGTACGTTAACTATACAAATTTATATAATGTACGGAAAGAGTTCAAATGGCAATAGTTTAAAAATCGTATTTTACTACATTAATGAGTAAGTTAATAAAAAATATTGCTTTTATGGAAGAATATGCAACACACACCTCCAACACCGGGCACCCATGCTAGTAAATTAAAAACTTAAAGTTTTTAATTTATTTTCTGACTATGAGATTCCTTTGAAAGTTCTGCTAAAGATATAAAAATGTCAAAACGTTTACACTCCTTATAACGTTTATTTTTTTTTTTTTAAAGAGACACGTATATTTTTACTGTTTAGGGGTATTTGAGAATAAAAGTTAATAAGTGTCGAGTAGACTGTAAGACGACACGTTTATGATCGGTAAGAGTGGAACGGGTTGGGTTTAATCACAGAGTGGAACGATGAAATTGTCTCCCTAGAAAATACGACATGATTCCATTTCCGTTTGATAAAACTGGTTTTATTTTTTATCACTGGGGCTAAGACAACAGAATACTCTTTTCATTGTTTGGATTCTCGAGTATATATCCGGCACAGTTAGACACAGTTACTCAACCGAGAATCACATCACTCTATATAAAAGCATATAAGATATCAACAGATACATTTAAAACTTTATTTTATTAAAATGTAGAAAGAATGTGAACGGAACGCATAAAGAAGTTTCTGCTTACATGTAACTTGCTGACCGAAATATGCTCATGAATGTATAGCGAAATATTAATGCTTATGTGAAACAAATAAAATGTATATCTTGCCTTACTTCAGTATTGAGCACTCTTGCATTAACAAAGAGTTACAGACTTTAATAATTATCGGTACTCCTTTGTCAAACAATAAATTTTGTTGTAATTATACATAATTGAATCGAAAATTTCCATTTATATTCTTGCTCTATCCCACGTATTTAGAGTTCTTATTTATAACCCATGAATAAAAACGATGTTATTAAGAGTGCTCAATAAAAAAGAGCCAAATATATTATTTTTATTTATATAGACAAATATTACACACTCGCTACACTGAACATGTTATTGTTATCTATTTTATCTGTTTGTTATTTACTTTTATAAACCAGAGTATATGACCCCCTTTCCTAGATTTATTACCACCTATTATAATTTTGACTTTTTCTTGATTGTAATCTTTGAACCCTCCCCTTTTTGTACTCTTGTTAATTTTCCATCTTTATAGTTACCTGTATTTTTATTTTATTATTATTACCATCGTTTTTATTATTGACATCATTATTATTCATAGTGTTATTATCATAGTTGTTATTATTATAATCATTATTATTTTTAATATTATCTTTATCATTATTATTATTTACATTATTATCACTTATTATTAATATCGGTATATTTATTACTAATATTATTATTTCTATTATCATTAGTTTTATCATTTTTCTCATTCTTTTTCTTCTTATTATTATTTTTAATATGATCATTATTATTATCATGATTATTATACTATTATTACTACCATTACTACTGTTATTATTATTATTATTGCTATTGTTATTATTATTATTATTATTATTATTGTTATTGTTGTTGTTGTTGTTGTTATTGTTGTTGTTGTTATATCTTTAATTTTCATTAATGGAAATTAAAAATAAAAATAATTTCAAATATTTAATTTTAAATTATTAATTTCTATTCTGAGATATATATATATATATATATATATATATATATATATATATATATATATATATATATATATATATATATATATGCTTACAAAATAACAGCCGTTTTACCTTTATATAAAATCGTCTTAGTTTTTTATTTATGTTTTAATATTCTGCTTCACACATATGTGCGTATATATATATATGCATTGGTCCTGGCATGTTTGGTGACGTTTATACAAATACTTATGCGTAGCATTATTACAAACCCTTTCTTTATAATTCACTATTATAGCCCTTAACTGGTATCTTTTCGTTGACATCTTAATTTAAACGTTTCTAAGCTTGACATATTGTTTTAACCTCTCCTCCTTTCTTACGGTAACGCAATATAACTATGCTGGCCCCTTCCGCGTTTTGTTTTTCTCTTTTTTTTTTGCTTTTCCTTTCTTTTTCTGCTTTATTTCTTCTTTCTTCTTTCTCCTTTTTTTTCTATTTTTGTAGCTGCACTTCCTTTTCCATTTTGATATATTTCTATCCTTCTCTTTTAGCTTAGTAATTTTTGGCATTCCCTTTTCCCACATCGCCTTCTATGCTTCAGTCTAAAATGTCATTTAGTATCACCCCTCCAACTCCAAGTAAGCGATTTAATATTTTTTTTTATAAATAAAAAATATGCTTTACTTTTTCATTGAAAAAGCAGATGCTTTGTATAGCAGATAAAACCTTTATTTATATCGCCTGATGAGGAACGGTTGCTTTTTTTTTAATAAGTCTATTGCTCCAAAACATTAGAATTTTTAGTTTAGCGAGTATGTAATAGTTGTCTATGTACATAAAAATAATATATGTGTGTGTGTGTGTTTGTGTATGTGTGTGTCTGTGTGTGTGTGAACGTGTACTGTTTAAACAATTGTGGATGTGAAAGACACAATTTAAACTTAAATGGCTCTAAAGACCAAAAACAAAGTCATAATTTTTTAATTAAATAAACATTTTTTATTAAAATTAAATTAACTATTCTGATTCCTTACTAGGGCTTTGACAACAGCATATTCTTTTCATTGTTTTGGCTCTCGTGTATACACCCGCACAGTTAGACACCGTTAATCAACCAAGAACCACATCAGTTTATATAATATATATACATTCTATCCACAACAAATGCACACTCGAGAGTCAAAACAATGAAAAGAATATGCTGTTGTCATAGCGCTATTCATAACATAATCTTCAGATAAAAAAAAGTTTCCTTTATTTTTTCTGTCTTCATTTTTCTACGTATTATGATGCGGTGTTGGTTCCTTACCGCGTTTTGCTTCAGATTTTGTCGGGTAAGAGTTCATATGCCCAATCTGATATAAAATGCCGGTCAAGCTCGTATATGGGTAACAAAAAATGTCTACTGTAGAAATTCAAAATTAAGGTTTTTTTCTGCCTAAAACTAAGTACAGATTTTTAAAGATATATAAACATATTTATTTATTAAAATGGGGTGTCACACTGATTAGTTAGCAAGCAAGATCATCACTTAATGTCGATGTTACTTTGTGCACGGAGACAAACAAGCATGGTGACAAGCAGGAAAGGTAAACAGAAGTTTATATATCTATATGTATAGACTAAATTAAAGTAAGAGTTTCGTTTAAGTCGTAAGTCCTATCAAATTAAATCGCCCTTTAAAAATGCATCTATCTATCTATCTATCTATCTATCTATATGTTTGTTTTTGTTAGCGATACTTATTGAACGAAATCAATTATTTATATGGAAGTGCATTTTTACCTAAATGTGAGTTTGGAATAATTTTCCCTTTGACCAGTTTTATACCCCCAAATGTGGCTGATGAGTTGTACCTATTTACTATGCCTCCCCACGGGACAGAGTTAGACCCCAGGGTCGTTTTTTAACGTGGAGAAAAGGTACAAAAATAAAAATTGTCTCAGTCGTGAAGGATTTCTCTTCCACCGAAAGAGAACAAGAAATAGAAGTGCAGCATCTGAAGAACAGATAGTATTTATTTGCTCCCCCACCGAGCAAATTAGGCACAAGGCCAATTTTTAATGTGAGGAGTGAAGGGAGGGGGAAGGGGAAAAGGGGACCAGCTCCCGAGAGGTGGGAAATGGGAGCTGGTTAAAGGTCAGGCATGTGGGGTTGCCCCCACATCTGGTCTTTGCTAGTCATAGCTAGTCATAGCTTGCAGCATCTGCCGGAACAGATACTACACTTTGATCTTGGCCCGAAGGCCAAGAAAAGGCATTAAGGAAACACGTGTCAGTGGATAATTATATTTAAAAAATAATATATATCTATCTATCTCCCCCTCTCTCTCTCTCTCTCTCTCTCTCTCTCTCTCTATATATATATATATATATATATATATATATATATATATATATATATATATATATATATATAATAAAGACCATGAAAAAATCTTAGTGAGGTAAATAGATGAGAGACGGAAGCTAATCTCTTCCCCAGCATGTGTTTCTCCAGAGTTAGGCACGAGCCGTCGTGTGGGTATGTGCGTGTGTAGGTGTGTGCAATCAGCTCGGGTATCAGGCTGCATGCTTCCGTATCTGTGTGCACTCACTCACAGCGAAATGGATCCAGTAAGAATGTGAAGGGGGCGCGCAGCATCCAGATGTTGTATGCGTTGCGTAAATGGGGGCGTGTGTGGGCTGGTGGTGAGTTTGAAAGATTCTGGATAACACCACGGTAAGAGGAAGCACGGAATTTATTCGGCGTGTGACTGTTAGTAATAAGATAACTACCACACAACGGCAACACTGGTTAGATGTGAGAGTATAGACCGGAACAAGTATTTCTCTCTCCTTCCCTCCGTCTCTCTTTTTATCTGTCCATATGTTTGCATTTATATAGCTGACTTTCTTTCTCTCATTTACTATAATTTGTCTGTCTCTCTCTTTATGACCCTCTTTCTCATTCCATTCATCCTCCGTTATAAGTCGTCTTTTTCTATCCTTTTCTCATTTTCTATCCAATCTATTTGAGTTTGATTTAAGTGTGTCGTCCTCTCTCCCTGGCCCCCTCTCTCTTTATACTGATACATTTGACTTCCTTTCTAGTCCACCTTTCTCTCTTGTTGACTTGCTGTTCCTCTCTCACTGCCTCATACTCTCTCTCTCTCTATCTTTACTCATAAGTTTTACTTTCTTTTCTTCTCTACCTCTCTTAGTCTGACTCTAAGTCTCTCTTTCATTCTCTATGATACCGTCTCTCTCTCTCATTTATTCATCCCTCTTTTATATTCCCTTTTGCACTCTCTTCTTTTATTTTACTCTGTCTGGCTCTATTTCTGAATCTCTCTCTCTCTCTCTTTGTTTCTCTCTCTCTTTCTCTCTCTTTGACGCCCATTCTCTCTCTCTTTATATTTATACATCGGACCTCTTGATTCTCCCTTCTCACTTGGGCGCTCATCTTGCTTACCTCTCTCCATAACTCAATCTTTTTCTATTCGTATCTTCTTACACTTACTATCTCACTCTTTCTTTATCTCTCTCTCTCGCCCTCTCTCTCTCTCTCTCTCTCTCTCTCTCTCTCTATATATATATATATATATATATATATATATATCTTTACTCTCGATATCTCTCATACTGCAACTATCAGAATATTTTTATAATGTATGTAAGAATCTCTAATTATGGTAGTTCATGGAAGAAAAAAATAAAGAGAAATATCGCAGGAATAATAATAATAATAATAATAATAATAATAATAATAATAATAATAATAATAATAATAAAGAAAAGGAGGAGGAGGAAGAAGAAGAAGAAAAAGAAGAAGAAGAAGAAGAATTAATGCAGCAAGAGACACAGAAGAAAGAAACAAGGTAGAGAAAAAGACGAAGAATAAGACAAGAGAAGAAGAATGGGAAGAGAAACAGCCACATGGATGATTTATAAAAATTACAAAAGAGACTAATGAAAACACTTGGAAATGACTACAAAAAAGGAAACCTAAACAGAGAAATTGAATCACTTATAAGAGCTATACAAGATAAGGCAATTAGAACCAACCGCATCAAAGCAATGGTTTGACGAGACACAAGAAAACAGCAAATAAAGAGACGAAACAATCAACTACATAATTGAATGCAGCAAACTAGCTCAAAAAAGAATATACAATCGTGTGGGTAATGCAGTACATTGGCAATTATAAAAAAAAAAACAATTGTTTTTTGAACACACGGACAGATGGTACAAACACAAACCGGCAGCAGTGTTGGAAAATGAAAGTCACAAAATCCTATGGAACATGGATATTCAAACGGATACCCCCATCCAATGAAGAAGACCGGATGTCATAATAGTTAACAAGAATGAAAAATCCTGCCAAATTGTAGATTTTGCCGTCCAGCAGACAACAGACTGAAGATCAAGGAGACTAAAAAGCGGAGCAAACGCACAGAACTGGCCAGAGAGCTTAAAGGGATTTGGAACATGAAGAAAGTAAAGATAATACCACTTATAGTAATAAAGCTATGAAGAATACTGAAAAACGTTGAAAAAAAGAATGGGAGAGATTGGAATCAGAGGGATGGCAGCGAAGATACAACAAATCTCAATAATATAAACTGCAGAAAAGCTAAAGACAGAAACAACTACAGATGCAAAGCATAAAGAAACATGACATGAAATAATGAAAACTGAAAATGTATAATTGTAAAATATCGCCCCCTTTTTTCTGTGAGTGTCACCATAACGGGCACCACACCAAAGAATGAGTTTCAAGAAGGATGGAAAAACCGAGGAGAAAAAGCACTAGCCAGACCTCCGATGGATGAGTGCAAAGAGTACTGGGACCTGTGGGAGGCTTACTACCACGCAATTTCCAGTGAAGATCAATGGTCGTCACCAAAGAGAAATCAATGGTAAGCGGCTATTACGATAACACAAATTCTTTTTCAAAGGTGATCGAAAGAAGCGGAAAGTACTGGAAATCTGGGGAGACTTCTTGTCACTCAGACTCCAGAGAACACCACAAGTTGCTCTCAAAGAGCAATCTTTTATGATGGCTTGTGTGACTACTCCTGGTGAGTGGTAAATACTAATAATACCCATCAAAGAAATTTTCCAATGAACACATGACTAGCTTATGATTTTTCTAATGTATAGCAAGGAAAATCAATTACTATAGCCATCAAGTCTTAGAAACACCGTTGTCTTTGGCAGCTGCACCCAGTTTGTCCAATCACAGTCCACATATATATGAAACTCTCCATCTCTACGGAGATAGCGAGAATAATATAGCTATGCGTCATACTTCAATGATTGATATTTTTTTTTTGGTCATTTTAATCTATTTTACTATTTTAGCACGTCGCCTGGTGTTGGCTGCTCGTAAAATACGCTTTAATTTGATATTTCAATTGCTGAAGATTTCATATTATTTTATTATAGAGGCGGTGCTGTATTGATTATTATATTGTACCCAATATATAGTACTATAAAAATATGGCTTGAGTGCCGTCAGTTAGAATCGAAACCAAAACAATAAGATTTCAATCATTCGTAACTGTCTAATCTAAATCTTTACGTATATTAAATCTGTTATAACAAATAAAGCATAAACGATTACTTTACATATATACTTACTTACAGAACCGATAGATCGATTTTCACATGTGAGGACGTAAAATCGTGCCAGCCATCAATATACAAAAAGTGCTGGAAAGTTAACACATGATGCATTAAATACTGACATCTTTACTCTTAGGAAAGCAGAAATTTGAATTAAATGAAGATGAGAGAAAACAAAAAAAACAAACAAAAATAAAAACGAGAACTTCTCAAATTTTGAAAAATTCTTAACCGGATGAGAAATGTCAGGTTGTATCAAATCTACTAATCAAAAAGCCCGAGAAAGAAACCACGTTCTCTTCCAACTTTGACTAGTAAATCGCTATCTTTTGAAAATGTCTCAACTGGGCTCCGCTTTTTTTTCTTCATTTCACTCCAGATAAAAAAAAAGAAAGAAAAACATCTTCAGTTAAATCTGACTTAACTCGCGAAATCTACTATAGTATAGAACGTTTTCTTTTTCTTGAAATGTTTTTCAGTAAAGGTTTAATTTCATCATTAAAGGCGAATCTACTTTATTTTCTACTTATTTACTTACGTACTTACGTACTTACTTTACTTACTTCTCGATATCATGCAATTACTAGAACTTATTCCACTATTTATTCATAATGAGTTCAGTTTCTGGATTGGATCAGCATGGTGAAATCAATTAAAATAATGAAAGTATATACTTAGTTGAAACGTGTAATATATATATATATATATATATATATATATATATAATGATACATATATATATATATATATATATATAATCATTTAATAAATATTCCAAATTATTCATAGTAAAATCTGGATGAATATAACCAACAGACCACTTATGAGTAAAAAATATAACACTAAATCTCAGTGACCAAGTTTTATTCATTTTTATTCAAAAATTTCGAAATCAGCACACTTTCCCGTCCGTTTCCAGCCTAAACAAATAAACAGGAAAAGAAATGCATATCAAACTAACTTTCAACCACGTAATTCTTCAGAAAGCCAAAATATCCGTTATAGAAAAATTTTTAAAAACTGTAAAGAATAAGCAGACAGGAACAA